>NC_052489.1:4922504-5046710 GCF_009730915.1 Dioscorea cayenensis subsp. rotundata
ACGTTTAAATGTTTATTATCATTTTATCTTTGTGAGTGTAAAATGAGTATTTTTTAATTAAAAACTAATAAATCATGGATTCAAACCTCATGCTACTGTGATCAGGAAGCATAAAATATCAACTCTCGAACTGTAGGGTTGTTAAATGAAAAATGTTTTTATATAATTTATATTTGTACCAATACATTTAATGCTTTACATTTCAAATCAAATAATTAAAGTTTTACTGTAATTATTACATTAAAATTAGTCAAAATAATTGTTAATTTTCATAGTTTTGAATAAATATTATAGAAAATTTTCTTATTTGAATAAATATAATAGAAATATTGTTGTCATGAGGAATGGCGAATCTCCACAGAAGGACCTGCAGGCGTGTCCGGTGGTGAGAGGCGATGAGAGCGATGGGGTTAGTCGAGAGTGGAAGTTGGTGGTGTTCCTCGGGGTGTCTTGATGGCCGACCTCTTGGTACAGTCTCGGGGTTGAGAAAACATTTACGCAAGTGGTATTCGTCGTCTTGAGAGGCAAGGTGTGAAGCGGGGGCTCGTTGAGGATGGGGAGGTTGCTGGGGCAGAGGTGGAGGGCAGAAGCTAGCAGGCTCCCAAAGCGGCCACAACTCTCATGAAAGCCACGTGTGGACGTTGTTTCGAACCTCGCTGAGCGGGTACAGTGTCACCGCAGTGTGGTGCCTCCGGTGTGCTGGGGTAGCAACAGTCACTGGCGGCGGTCTGCAGTCGGCAGGCGCGGCCCGGTATTAGCGGCGCACGTTCGGTCAGCGTATGTCGGAGGGTTCTTGAGCCATGAGGTGCGGTGGGTGACCAGGATGGAAAGGACGGTGAAAGGATTATGTCGGGAGAAATTAAGTGGTGAGGACCGTTACTGACTGGTAGAGTTTCGTATGTTGCCGCTCACGCTAGAGATTCTTTGCATCTCGGGAGGACTTCTTGAAGGTGGCAATCTTATCTATTGTTCGGGGCCATGTGTGACACTAGTATCTTAAGTTACTCCGTCGCTCATTAACATTAGTCTTGCCTGCCTTCCCCATAGCATACATTGAGCGAATGTAACTTCATTATCCACGTTGGAGTAGGGGATGAGTGAAGGGAGGTGTGTGAGCGGGTACCTTCAAGGTTGCTACAAAGGATGGACCTGTGAAACGAATTCAGCTCCATAGTCGGTAATTTCTGGGTCTGGTGAGCCTCGGGAGGCTGTGGTTGCACTTGTGGAATCTTCCGGCCCATATGGGTGGTCGTGGAATGCTTAATTAGGTGGAGAGTGCTCCGACCAGCAGAGGACACAGTGGCTGTCAAATGCGACACAAACTCATACAAAATTTCCTTCGGTGATGGGAGGCGTCGTCTTTGGAGTTTGCCAATGGAGGTGGAAGTGCATGCAGGTGTCACGTAAGTATCTTGTCATCATCACGTGGACGTGGAGTGATTCTGTGTTTAGTCGAGGTGGGTAGATATATGCTATGGTCGAGTTGGGAGGTGACATACAGTGATTCGCGGTGGTTTCCAATAGGGAGGTGATGGAGGAAGTGAAGGATAAGGACATGCTAATCGCCAACCTTATGCGGCGTCTCTCTTTTATCTTGAGCCGAGGCGGGTAACTATCGTGATCGCCCGAAGATAATGGTTGATCTTTGCTCCATGCAATAGAGGCAGTGGTCTTAGGTTGAGCCCTGGCTCCAGCGTTGGTGGGATGGATTGGATTTAAGGCAAGGTCTGGTGTTTCCACAAACCGTTGGAGAAGACCCGATGGTTTTAAGGCTCGGTCTCCGGTGTAACAACGGAATGATTACAACGAAGGGGTGGCTCGGTGCGATCATAAAGATTTGGCGTGCCGGCAATTTCTTGTCAGGAGTCTGATTAATACGGAGAAAATCCTCTCTCTCGAAATATGGTTTCGTGTGAGCAGCGTTAAGTGGCGGGGCTCCTCGTGGAAGCGACAAAGCGTCATATTGATATTGGCGAGGCGATTTAGCGATTTGGAAAGGGTGAGTGGAAACTGTGATGGGGTTCGGGCTCGCTTGTGGATTTTGTGGACCTATACTCATTTGTGATGTAGAAGGGACAAAGGGGTTGAGCCCTAACCTGAAAGTAATTTGGGCCTTGGTGGGCCGGTCACAATCACGGACTATGGCTTCAGGTCCATCTCTGGGCCCGATTGCATGTTTGGAGAAGGTTGATCTCTATTCCATAGATGATGAATTGGCTCTCTCGCACTTAGGTGTGCATGCAGGTGGTGGCCCCCAATTCATCGGTCCTTCCTCATGGGGGCCCATTAAGATCACCTTCGACCATGGTGATTGCCACACGGGGTTATGGTGAGTGTTGCTGGGTTTGGTAGCACGTGTGAGATTGAGTCAATAGGAGTGATACTCAGTTGCATGAAATGTCTTTGAGGAGGATGTCGTTGAGTAGTGGAAGTTTGTCCTCTGAAGTTGTTCTTTGAATCGGACAGATTTCAGGTTCTGATTTGAGAAGAAGTTGGAAGGCTCTCTTAGCAGATGACACAATTTCCACCTCGAGACCAACCTCCTCATGGGACTACGGAGAAGTCTGGGGGCTAAGAAACCTTCTTCAAGATTCAATGAGACCTTGAGTTGTCGGGCCTCGGTCTCTCATCAAGAAGAAAATTTTCGCAGTGCCGTGAGTATAGTAACAATTCTTTTGATGTTCGTTAGTCGATAAACAAATTTCTAATTATTAACATGGCATTCATTTGGTGTATTTGCTCTGATTGTATTGCCATGTTGGGTTTTGATGGGCATCCATTGCACTTACGATTTTTGAGAAAGGCGAGTTCCTCCTCCCGAGGACCGCATAATCTAAGTGTTGTTAGTGTATTACTGCGGGTGGAATGTTAGGGGCAGGAGGCAGCCAAAATATTTTTCTAGTAAAGTTTTTGAATTTACATTTTCTTGATATTTGTTGTTTTAGAGTCTAAATTGGAGGTGATCTCTAATCTCATGTGGCATGAAATTAGGGATGTCGATTAGATCATTTTGCTTCGTTCCGGTGAAGGGCTGCGGGTGGTATCATTATAGGTTTGGAATGGTGTTCTAGGCGGGGCCATGTTGAGAAGTTAGGGATTTTAAAAACCTTTATGATTTTTCTCCTCAAAGTGGATTGAATTTAGTTAGTATTTGTACGATGTCTGTTAATTGAGATGTAAAACCTTGATTAGGAATTTGAGAAAGTTAATTTGCTTGGGTTACCTTGGCTATTAATATTGATTTTAACGCAATTTTCTGAGATGGTAAATTATCTGGGGCTCCATGTTTGTAGGCTCGGGAGCTGATGCAAGGAATCCTGGTTATGAGACAGCCTCCTACGTGAGCCAAAAGATTTACATGGACTATTAGTGACCCGGACCCAATTTGGGTGGGTTGGACATTTTTTAGTTAATAATTGGATTTGAATTCCCAAACTTTGCCAGAAGAGTTTGCCACCTAGAGTGGAGTTACGATCATGTGGCACTAGTGGAGTTGGTCGTCATGTCTTCCAGACCCTTCGCTTTGAGGCTGGTGTGAGTCTTTGGTTGATAGTTTGAGGACTTGACTGATTAATTTGTGGAGGAGTTGGATCTAAGAGTCAAATGGGAATTTGGTCATGGCCTAAAGCTTTAATGTCATGGAGCGTGTCCGAATAGCGGGTAAGTTCAACTTTGGATTTGGTCAGTGGTGGACACTTACGGATGAATTAGAAAGATTTGACATTAAAAGGAGTCGATCGTGTTGGTTCAAGGCAGCAATAGGAACATATTTTCTTGATGGAGATCATTCATAAGCAAGAGGAGATTCTTGGAAACCAGAGAATCTCGATTGCGATGCATTTGAGCATGGTGATGGCTATAATGTTCCAACTCCTCAATACCCTTTAAATTGAGCCTATACGGACATATTTTTACCAACATTACGGATCTTGAATCTGCGGAGGATGTCGAATTTGGGGTTAAGTAGCGTCGCACGGTGTGTTCTCAGCTTCACAGATGTGTGATTTGAGTGGTGAGAAAGCTATTATGTGAAAGTTGAATAATTCAATATAGTAGCAAACTAAGTTATGATGTTTTTCACTTTATATAATGTATACAATCAAAGTTTTCAGGCACCAAAATCAAGTAGAGCTCAAGGAATTTCATTGAATAAAAATTACCTACTAAAAGAACAATAGAATGGTACATCTAAAATAAGCTACATCTGAAATAAGGAACAGTAAATCAGGAAGAAAAAAAAAAAGTATATCACAAACTGATGAGAAAACCAAAACAAAAAGTACAGGAATGCCCCGACATTCATTTAACATGTTAAGTGCATACAACATAAAAGAAATAGAGTTTGCCACAATGATAAGGATTACACAAACAAAAGCAGTACCTTCACTCATATTGATTTCCACATGGTCTTCATTGTCAATTACAGTGAAAGCAATGTTACCCAACCATAGAACAGCTGCAAGCATTGCAAATGCCTTCTCTTGGTCTTCCTTACTAATTTTAACAATATCTAAGGCTTCCTAGATAGAGACAAAAGACAATGGACAAATAACACAATGCAATGATTTCAAAGGGGCACTACTATATATATATATATAGAAAGATATTCAAAAGGATGATGAAAGGATGGAATAAGAACCATTCAGCTTACCATCAATTTATGAAATCTTTTAGCATCATCAACACCATCAATGGTCAAACAATCATTCTGTTTGAGATACTCATACTCATAGGGAGGTTTTAGATTCAACTGTTCTGCAAATTAGGTTAAGAAATTTTGAATTAGTGCACGATTTGCAGCAATTGTCATAAGTTGATCTATAAAAATGAAAGTCATCTGACGAGCCATAATATCTTACGGTCATGCTATCATCAAAAACCAATGGACGAAGTTCACAGTATGCAACATTCACAAAAATTTAATAATAAATAAAAATATAGATTGGTTTTTTACAAAAGATAATTAACACTGTTGTCATTGTTATTTTTAGCAGAGCAACTGATGATAAAAATGGGTATTCAGTATTTGAAGAAGCTACCTTTCACCTCTTTAAAAGTAAGCTCACCTTTCAGAAGGGGAGGAGCCCCTGCACAAAGTTGATAGAAAACATGAAATGATCTTTCCCCTCTTGCTTGCTGAACAACCCTTGACTGCATACATTAGGAAGAGTCGTTTATATGAGATAAACAATAAATGATCAAGGTTTAAATTGCAATTTGGCTGTTGAGTACCTTCTCAAGCAAAACTTCTCCATGGATTCATAGTTTGCACAAAACACAGTAAGTAACTCAGAAGGTGAAAAAAGCAGTTGCCACATAAAATTAATTGGTCCCTGGAGAAAGCTTACATGTTTCAATTTTAGCACCACAAATTCTTCCACTAGGATTAAAATGTAATTCAATCAGCTTCCCCTGCAAAGCATTAGGGAGATAAAGATTTATTTGTACAGAGGTTAATTCTACAAGAAAGTTGCACACCATAATACATAGAGTAATGCATCAACCATGGCATTTGTTACATACAAGTTAAATATGCAATCAATATTAAAATTTAACATGTAAGGTTTTATTCTTTTCTTCACAAAGAAACATGGGAGAACTTACAAATCGACTAGAATTATCATTTCTACAAGTTTTTGCATTCCCAAATGCTTCAAGAATACAACTTGTTTGCAAAACTTCACATTCTATCTCACTGCCCCCACAAACTGCAACAAGATATTGCATTGCAAACTTTGCAGTTTCCGTTTTTCCAGCGCCACTCTCGCCACTTCAACGTAATGCAAATGACTTTGTTAATAGAGCCAACTAGGGATGTTTAAGTAAGCAATAATGAAAATAAGAAAGAAAAGACAATCAAAGAACATAAACTGAGAGTAGTGAATTATTGCTTACCTGATAACAATTGACTGACTAGTTCCGACTGTGTGTCCAAAAATAAAAATATTAATGGATAGAAAAGCATCATGTTATTGAAGGTCACATTCATCCAGGGAGCTTACCTCTCATCATTTCACTGAAAGCAGTGTCTGCTACAGCATAGACATGTGGGCTGTCTGAGGTTTTTTGTTTATATGCAACCATATAATCATTTCCATAAAGTGGTATGTCTTTGAACGGATTGAATGCGATCAGAATCCGCCCGGCTTTTGTCTACAAGAAGACAAAATCAATGAGGGCATGTCGTATTAGAACTCAACCACAATCCATCCATAAAAGTCCTTACATAGATCATATCATGGGAATATCTTTGCTTGAGATTGTGAAGTACTGAAGGTTCATTTAGATAACTAAGCTTTATCAGATCATCCACATTATCAAGCATAACAGGATTTGCTGGTGACAGATTTTCTACAGCCACTGTCAAAACCTAAATGTTGCAACATAATTATAGAACCTTATACACGTCAATTTGAGCATTGATGAACAAAAATTATACAGTTGAACTAGATCTCACCTTGGCATCAGATAGCAAAATTCTAGCATTGTTCCCTGAAATTGACTGAACTTTTCCCAACTCCCACTTGCCAGTTGGAAGCCAACACCAGGCTCTGAGTTCCTGAAAAATGAAAATTACTCAAGAAAAATAAGCACAAAGATGTTACCACTTAACCAGCTATGCATCCCAGTCCATAGTGTAGTGTGCAAAACAAGCTTGTGTTTTCATTTCAGTAAGGTAAAAAAAAATTAGAAGCACAATTAAACATCAGACAGTGATCAATTGGGCCATCAAAAACACAAAGCATATAGAAAAAATCTGACATCAAATGATCCAATTTCCGTAAATTACAGAATCCAAGATGAAATGTGCAGGAGAACTACAGTATCTCCTACACAAAAGCTGCAATTAGGAGTGTTCAATATTCTTATGTCCAAGGTGGTCCAAGCATATAACTGAAAATATGAGATCTTTCTGACTACATGCCCCATTCCTAACACGCTAATTTGATTTATTGCTCTGGTTCAAATTATAATTAATACACCAAAATCTTACTTAGATCAAGTTTTACACTCGTTGTGGAGATTTATCATAGAAGTGAATTGCCATTCTCATTTACTGATTTCCACAATTTCCTATTGATTTCAAATCTTGCACTCAATAAGCCCTTCCCTGTCACTGCCAAACTAGCATCATTATGTTAAGATAATATTGCACTTCAAAGACCTTAATAGATCACAAGTAAAGAATTCTTTGAGACTATCGATAAAACCAGAAACAACTATTAAAAACTTAACAAAGCAGTGAAACATAATTCATTCAAGAATAAGAAAAATTATCAGTGAATTCACGTAACCTTTTTCAATACATAGTCAGCAGCATTCTTCATCTTCTCATCAGATCGGCCAACTGAAGATGTGGACGCAGCCAAGTCATCCACTTTTTCATCCCTTCCCTTAAACCTATTTCCTTCAGCCATCTCAAAATAAGGAGATTCTTCAGGCTGGTTCTCTGCTCTGATCCTCTTGCGTCCAAAAATGCCATTCTTGAAGATCGCTCCCTCGCCATTCTTTAAAATCCAATCTTCTATTTCCCCTCCCTTCTTCTTCGTCCCTTTGGACGTCTTACACTCAATCTTGAAATCCACCGGCAGTGACCGCCTCGCCAACGGGAGGCGACCTCTTGCATTCGGCCGGGCGGGCAACGCCGGCGGCAAATCCGTAGGCTGCTCACCCCTCCGCCGCAGCGAGTCCAGCATTTCCTCCAACGAGCTCCTCAGGCTCATCGTCTCCGAATCCATTGCCACATAAAAACCAACAACCGAACCTCAAAACTCCCAATTTCCTCGATCAATTACCAATTCTCCTCAAACCAAACCTCAAAAAAATTCCATCTTTCTCAATATTCCATCAAAGACACCCACGAAAACATGTGATTTTCCCCAATTTCATCAGAATCCAAATCCAAAACTCTGTTTCTTTAGATACATCAAACACTAACCCTAACCCTAATCCTAACCCTAGCTCTAAATCTTGCCTCTCTTGTCTCTCAAATCGGAGATCTTTCTGGTCCGTTACCAAAGAATTCAAATTTAGGTAGGGCCCATCTCCTCCCACTCTTTCTCTAACGGCATTTGAATAAATTTTTTTTATTATTTTTTTATTTTTCTTAATTACTTAATTAATAGGTGGAATTATTACAGAGTTTTAATATTAAAAAAAATATGAAAATTAATATAATAAAATATTTCTTAAAAAAATAAATAAATATAGATTTAAATCGCTTAAACAATAGTTTCCACTGGTACCCTTTTTTTATTTTAAAGCTTCTTATTAAATTAATTTGTTGAATTTATTTTAGAAATTATAGAGTTTTCATATTTACGAAATGGAAAGCTATTAAAATGAGATTAATTTTTTAATGTTGAAACGTGGATTTTTAATATTCGCTAATTAATTGATTGAATTAAATTTTTTTTTGGATATTGTAGAGATTTAATATTAAAGAAAAGTATTTGCTATAATAGTTAGAGGATTTCTTTAAAAATAAAAAATAAAAAATCTGTAACTGAAATTGATGGGAGATTAAAGAGTTTTAAAATTAAAAAAAATGAAAAAAAGAAACACAAGATTAATATAACAAAATATTTGTTGGAAACGGTAAAAGGGGCTTTAAAAAAAAATCCGTTTCTTTTGCTTTAACTATTAATTGCTAAAAAAACAGTGGATTTTTAAAAATATAAATTATATTTCCTCAAAAAAAAAAAGAATATAAATTATATTAAAAAAAATCTACTAAATAATATGTCCGATCTTGCGTTCTTAATCCTCATGATTTTCTTGGGGATTGTTTGGATATTTGAATTATTAATATCATCTTCAAACGATAAAATTTCTACTTTTTTTTAGCATAATTAAAACAAAAACAAATAAAGAAAGAATCCGTCAAGATACATATGCATGTATGTATGTATCTATGTGTGTATACAAATTATATACGTATTAATTGATTTTGAAAATTTATCATTGATATATATGTGATTAGAGTAACTAAGGCATAGCGTAATAGTTTTCCATCTTATTTGTGCTTGAGAGGCCTTAAACCTCTCAAGCATAATGCAAAAATAAAAATTTAAAAAAATTGCTTATTATCAATTTGTCAAACAAAAATGTATATGTGATGAGAGACATTTTTTTAAATTAAGAATATGAGAGAAAACCTAGATTTGTGTTGATTGTAAAAATTATATATTTTAAAATTAAAAATATATTTTCAAAATCATAATAATTTTTAGCTTTAATATATTTATTTAAAATAATTAAAATTTCTTTATGGTTAACTATGATTTTCTTACATTATAATTAAATTGGAGGTTTATAATTTTTTTAAATGAGGGGATTTCAATCCTAACACTGTAATTTGTAACCATGTTCTCTGAGTTACACGACTCACCCTATTTTCATTAAATTTAATATTGGGAGTATCTTTAAAAAAAAAATTCTACGGTTATATCCAATTAAATACACTCTAAAAATGAGTGAGTAGTAAATTATCTAAATAATAATAATTTTTAAAAAATAATTTATTTTACCTAAGGTAAAAAATATAATTTTATTATGCATATTTGATATTTGATTGTTGTCTATTTATCATTGAGTGTTAAAAATTTATTATGTGAGTAATAACAAGTCTAGAACACAAGATCGGACATATGATTTCACAAAATATTGATTCTTGAAATTTTTTTTTATTCATAAAAATTTATTATTTTTCAAAAACTTACTATTTAGGGTTTTCAATCCAAATATAAAAAGGAATATTTTTCTTAGAAAAATAATTACGCATGCATATTTCCTGAAATTTCTGAAGCCCATTAAGAAATTCGTTGGTTTATATGAACACTGCTATTTATGGTTTTTAAATTTAAATTTGTTTGTGAAATATCTATTTTACCCTATGAAAGAATACAATGGAGATATTTCTTCTGATAATTTGAATTTTTTAAAATAACTTATTTAATTTTGTTTGTGAAATGTCTATGATAAAAGTGGATAAACCACAAAAAAATGTCTATTTTGCCTTAAGATAGAATACAATGGAGATATTTATTTCTTCTAAAAATATTGATAATAATTTTAAAATTTTTGAAAAAAAAAAAATATAACCGTCAGGTGATCAATATGGACTAAAAAACATAAATGGACCCAAAACAGCAACAATGGTTGGCCATTATTTATTTAGTGGTTAAAAAAAAAATAATCAAGGACTAACATGTGAGAATAACATTTCCCAGGGATTAGTAAGTAATTTAATAAAAAAAATCTTAACTTAAGCAAGCAATAATAGCATCAATTAATGTGAGATAAAATAATAATGTCCAGATATATTGCTCCCTTCGGATTTTATTACTTGGATAACTCCTCTAATAAATACTGTTATAAATGTCTTTGTTTTTCACAAACTTCATACATGTTTATGTCGCAAATAAATAAATGTAAATTTTAAATTATTAATATTATATTTAATATTAAACAATTTAAATAAAATAAAAAAATATTTTAAAATTTGTTCATTGAAATACTCCGAAAACAGATTATATATCTATTTTAATTTATCTAAAAAATAATTATTATTTTTTTAATATATTTAAAGCAAAATCTAGAAGTATTGAGAGTGATCGATACTAGTATAGAGAGTGATCGATACTAATAATAATAATAATAATTATTATTATTATTATTATTATTATTTTAAATTCTATTATTTATACATATTAAAAATATAAGGATTAATATGTGAAGAAAACTTCCAAAGGCCTAAACTACCAATTAGCATAAAAAAGCACGCGACGGCATGAGTGGAGAGGCAGAGACAGAGGGTCAAATCTCTCTCGGCAACAAAATTATAGTAACACTATAGAATAGTTTAGTAGCAGCATTGTTCATTTATTATTATGTATATTAATCTATTTCACATGATAAATTTTTAGGATCCGTTAAGCTACCGTAATTTGTACACTATCATATTTGTTTAGTGTTTATCTATATAATAACTTTTGTTTGGAGCGGCATTTCTTGTCTTGGTTAAAAAAAATTCACAAATATTAATAAGTAATTTAATAATAATAAAAAAATCTTTAGCTAAGGCAAAAAAAATAATACACCTATTAATGTCAGATAATAACAATAATAATAATAATAAATTATTATTAATTAAAAAAAAGGGTTAGTAGAATCTATTATAGGGGGGAAATGATGAATGGTGAGAGAGAGAGAGAGAGAGAGAGAGAGGGGAAGTGTGAAAAGCATGAGGAAGGTGTTACGTGCCTGCAGGGCCTTCCTTTGCTGCCCATGCAGATTTGGATGCATTCACATCACCCCCATCCCCCACTCACTTCACGCCTCTTTGTTATTCTCACTCCCTCATTATATTCCTTTGCCTTGCCTCCTTCTCCTCTACTTTTTTCTTACTTTTTTTCTATTTACAAAGTCGACGAAGCAAAGGACAAACGGGTACAAAGATACATTAATTATGATGCCTTGAATAACCTCATGAGAATAATCATCTCGCCATGCAACCATGGAAGAGAGAACGAGAAGTAATCCTCACACAGAACTCCCACAGAAGACCCTAAATATGAATTGTAAGCTGAGAGATTTAAACTCGAAACCTCTCACTTACAACCATGAGTAGTTACCATTGGGCTAACCCAAAGTTCCTTACTTTTTCTACTTTCTATCCCCACTTTCCGATTCTTTTATTATTATTATTATTATTATTATTATTATTATTATTATTATTTCTTCGCACCATATGTTTTTTGTTGACAGAATATTTTTAAAATTTTTCTTGTTTTTGAACATGAATGTGGTGATAGGCCAATATGATTTTAATTGCCAAACGTTCTTTATGTAAACTTTTTTTATTAAAATAACATTTAAATATTATCAATTTTTTTTATTTTTGGCGTTCGGTTTTAACTATTTTGAATTTTAAATTAATTGTAGCAAGATACTAAAACACTATAAGAAAATAAATCTTTCATAATATGGTAGATGTTTTTTTTTTATATTTGAAGATTTAAATTTGAATCAAATTATTTAAAATGACCATATTTTTACTATCTGGACTAATCTTTAATACTATTGGATATTTTTAAAATAAAACATTAAATAAACCAAGAATGTTATTTTATTAATATTTTTTTAAATAAAAAATAAATTAATTTATAATTTAAAAAAAATATATTTAAATATCAAAATTCTTAACTCAACTTATTAGATTCAGTAAATATGAATACATAAAATAAAAAAAAAGTTTGAGGCACTCTTTTTTTTTTAAAAAAAAATTAATTAATTAGTTGACATCAATTAAAACATTATTTATATTAATTTAAATTTTGTTGGAAATTGCGTTTTTGAAATTTGAACACAAGCCAGTGTTTAACTGGCCTGCCACGTCACACACATATACATAGCTTTACCCCCTCATTAGTGAAAAAAAAAGAGTAGAAAAAAATGAAAAACAGCGTGACTTTATCAAAGGTTCCCTTCTATTTATCCACTTGTCTTCATTATATATATATTTAAAAAAAAAAAAATCCACAAAATAAAACACCAAGACCCGGATGAGAAACCAACGTGCTCGGTTCCACTCACTCGCGGTAAACGCACCATAGCAGTTACATCGAGCTCACCAATAGCATGTTGACCTCGTGCGACTAAATCAAGAAGCGGTGAGAGTTACTGCGGTGACCATACCGCTAGAACTAGAAAGAGGGGAAGAAGCGACGACGCCGAGATAGTTGTGTTTTTTTTTTAGTTCTTTTTTTCCAAAATTTCTCTTTTTTTTAGCTTCTCTCTCGTTCTTTGATTCTTTGTCTTCGAAACCCTGGGAAATTTTCTTGGTTGATTGGTTCGATCGAGAGCTTTTCTGGGGTTTGAGGGTTTGGTGGCCCTCTCTGATGGCGTCGGTTGGGGCGGCGGCGTCGAAGGCGGCGAGGATCTGCTTCAATTCGCACTGTAAGGAGGCGAAGCCGGAGGCGGCGCCTGTTCGGAAAGGGTGGAGGCTTCGCTCTGGAGAGTATGCTGACCTCTGTGATCGATGCTGGTGAGTTGCGGTTTCTCTACTTCTCCCTCTTGAATCTGTGCTTGTGTTGTGTTTCACGTGGTTTATTGGATTCTTGGGACGGAATGAGACTTGTTGCTTTGTGTTCAAATTCGGTTCTTTAGGGCAATTCAATGGTAAATTTGAGATCTTTTTGGTGTTTGGTTTTGTGCTGTGTTGTTCTGATTAATTTCTGTGTCTTTGTGTTTTAGGTTTTGTTGGGTGATATTTCTGAGGGTTTTAGTGGCGTAAGATGACTGGGTTTTTGGATCTTAAAAAGATTTTGGTTTATTTTGAATGTTTGTTTTCTATTTCCTGATTTCTTGCGGGCTGGGAACTCTATGAGTATGCTAAGTATTGTACGTGTTTGCCACAGCGCTTATGGTTTGTTATTGTACTCAGTCGAGTGTGTCTTACCGTATTCTGTATCATTTAATTTTTCATCATCTTTTTATCTGTTTCAGTGGAAATTATGAGCAAGGAACCTTCTGTGAGACCTTTCACTCAGATGATGCAGGGTGGAGAAATTGTGAATCATGCAGGAAGGTGAGAGAACTGTGTCAAAATAAGTGTTTTTGATTTAAAGAAGGTTTATGAGCAGAATCAAATGCTATCTTGTAGGAGTTTATGAGTGTTTATGCTTTAATATGCTGTTTGGGACTGTTTTTTCTTCTGCAGCGTGTTCATTGTGGATGCATAGTCTCCAACCAAGCTTATCTGCTGCTTGATGCTGGTGGTGTTGAGTGCATAGCTTGCGTTAGAAAGGCCCTCGTATCGGTAAGTGAAAATTATGATATGGTGCATTATTTTGAGACTTTAGCCTCTATTCCTCATGTTTGTGTGAATACATGTAGATAACTTCTGCATCGAGTGATCTGCTTTTAATCTTATTCAGAATGCTTGTTTTTGATGGATCAAAGTAATGTATCATTTAAAAAATTTGATTTCATGGTTTGCCTACCCCTGCTACTTGCACTTCTGGAAGGTTCTATCTTGAATGCCAAGAAGAAATGAGCAGCATTTTGAAGGTTTTTACTGAGACTTGGCATTAATGGTTGGGTATACTTGAGTAGGAATAGGTTTGTAATGGTATTTGCATTCATCAGCTTAAATTTCAGAAGTTACTTCTGTCTTCTGCTGGTTGCCAAAATTTGATTTGCAGAATGTCTGCAAGAAGATATGTTCAGACCATTGGTTTACCCTAGTTATGTTGTGTATGATTGAACTACTAGTACGATTGATATGATATAGTGGTAAGAGGGAGGGCCATAGATATGAAGAATGAAACAATATTAAGATGTTTTTCTTAGGTTTCTCACTTAGCTGTAGTTGGATTCTGATTCATAGCTCTGTCCAGATATTGAAAATTGAGTACTGCCTGTAGGAGTTATGCTGACAAGACATAATAATTGGAGATTGAGATTGAGATGGATTGGAATGTTCCCTCATGTCAACCACATAAATTATGTTTGCATGTATTATGCATGCACTATCAATCATGGGAAGTGAGTTAACTACCATTGCAAATTAAATAAGCCATGCCCACTATAATGTTTAATCACATTTACGTTACTTTTAAAGAGAATACCCCGGCCTTTTTACCAAGCACATGTTGAGGTGTTAGTTAGCACAGATAAAAGAGGATCAGTTCGTTACCCTTAAGGCTTGTGTTGACCTATTAAAGCTGCCTCCTTGGATATGGGTTGGCCAACATAGGTTCCAAGGCTAACATGTATCTGATCTTATTGCCACTTGTCTTAACCTTCTCTTGGAGTGTGGTGCCTTGTAGTCCATCACTTGGAAGCTATGTGGTTTGTCATATAGGTGCTGGATGCTTTTTCTCCCATCTCATCTTCTGTGCTACCTGGTTAGTTTCAGGATGTTGACAGATCTGTGGTGTTTTATACTACATTTTTTTCAGTTAATTGTATATTCTTATTTTGTATAAAATATCTATATTGCAGGGCATAAACTTTAGTATGTATAATCAGCCTTAAACTTTAGTGTGTATGATCAGCCTTCATTTATCTATTTTGAAGAGATTTCCAATGAGTTCTGTCAAATTTCTGTCAAACTTTAATGCATTACTTTCTCTGGTAGGTCTCTTGTTTATGTTTGAGATCTACATAATATTCCAGGAACTTTGCTGTCTATGATTTTTTCTTCTTTGTTGACAAGTAACCATACCACATCTTATTCCTATGCGTGTGATCATGTTTTTACTTCTTAGATATTGCTAGAGCTTATGTTTGCTAGATTTATACTTCATGTCCTCTTTCTTGGTTATCTATTCTCACATTTGTGAACATCTTCATTGCTTGTTGTAAAACATGCTTATCAATTTTTCAGGCACCAAACCAGATGCGGCCATCACCTTCATTTCTGCCATTACAACAAGCATCTGAGCGGCCAAAAGATTTGCCAACTAAAAGCTGGAACCAAATGAGTTCATATCCTGGACAATGGCGTCAAATGCCTAAAATATGGAATTTGTCTAATCAAACTGAACTGCAAAGGCGAATATCATATGAATTTGACAGACCTAGTTCTAGTGAGAAACTAATTTCTGGAGTGCGGCCTTCAATCTGTGTGCCAGAGAAGAAAGCTGATGATTTGTCAGAGAGAATGGCATTCAGCAGCCTCAGCCATCATGTCGTGAGGGACAGATATGTTAATGGAAACAACGGCTTAGACTCGGTTTCTGCATTTAATACATATCACCAAGATGAAAGGAATGTTGATGGCACACCAGATTCTGGTCACCCTAGGGGTGAGACCGATCCTCTTTCTGTGAGAAAAGGGGCAATGCCTCCTCCATCTTCAGTTAGTTCTTCTGGAGTTAACTTTGAGGTATATCCAGGTTCCTCTGTTAGTACTCCGGTGCCACCAGTCTATGTGAAGGATGAGTCACCATCTCCAATGGTTGGTTTGTCAGCTCCTTATCCATTATCTCGGGACTCAAATGACCAGTCTAGGTTGTTGGCTAACCAACCTGCAGGTCAAACAACACAATCAATGGGAAAACAACTATTCCTTACTCCTAATAATGTTAATGACTCAAATGCTGATTCAAATTTTCAAATGCGTAATGGAAGACCTAAAGTGGACAGCCGGGGCCGTAATCATTTGCTTTCTCGATATTGCCCTAGGATAACTAGTGAAGAGCTGCAACAAATATCTGGAGAGTATCCTTTGTGTCTTTCTTTTCCTCATAGTAGATACATTTATTATGAATCAGGTACGAGCGCTATATTTTTTTACAAAAGATTTTAGCAGCCTCATTAACCATTAAAAGCGCATGTTGATATTTTCTGGTGGATTGCAAGCATCATTTTAAAATGTTTACTTGCACAACAAATGATGCAACAGAAAATGGAGAAAATATTTATCAAATAGTTGTTAGTACTTTAACATATATTTTTGTTGTAAAGTTTTAATTATTATATGATAAAACATACCATGAAAGCTTGCTAGTTAACCATGCTTAAGTGTTGTCAGACCTGGTTTCCTTTGGTCATGTCTAATTGAAGAAGATACATCTGCTAGTTTGTGCCTTAACTTGTCCTAAGTTCAAATTCTGTCATCACTCCCTTGTTTGAGAAGATATTAAGTGCCAGTGATGCTGGTCGTATTGGGCGACTTGTGCTACCAAAAAAATGTGCTGAGGTTAGTCCTGTTGATGCCCAACTGTTCACTTATTGTTCTGCTTATGAAGCACAATGTTGTCATCTCAGTATTTTATTTATGCCATAGTTCTATGATATTCATGAACAAACAAATAGCAGTTTGCTCCTACTACCATGGGCTATATGACCAAATGCTTCAATTTTGAATAAACCCTCAAGGATCTTTTTATAGATGTTGAATTTGAAAGGGACTTGATCTCTTTCTTTCGGATTTTAAGCATGTAATGCAGCTTGGTAAATGGTGAAGAATTTAACCAACTGATTATATAGACAATTAGAATATTGCCTTTGGTTCCGAGGAACAATGTTGGATGGATTTGGACTTTTATATAATAGAAGGTTTTTATTTGTCAGATACTGATGTAGCATAAGGTGGATTCAGTGAACCATTTGTGACCAGAAAAGGGATTTACCATGTCCTGTGATAGCCAGTGAAATGGAATTATAATAGCACAAAACATATTTTTAAGGTAATAGGACCACAACCTGAAATAAATCAAGAAAAGCCAAGGAATATTCTGTTGTAATGTTACTCAATTTTTTAGTGTAATGCTTTTTCTAATACAACACCTGTTGCCAGGCATACTTCCCTCCTATTTCTCAGCCAGAAGGGCTTCCTCTGAAAGTTCAGGATGCAACAGGGAAGGAATGGGTATTTCAATTCCGCTTTTGGCCAAATAATAACAGTAGGATGTATGTTTTGGAGGGTGTAACGCCTTGCATTCAGTCAATGCAATTGCTTGCAGGGGACATAGGTACCTTCCGATGCTTGCGCTCTAGAAGGTTCCATTTTTATAATGATGTGATATGTCTCTTTATTCCCTACATGTTTGTATGTGTTTCTGGCTATAAATTGTTTTCTCCATTTAATATTGTTGTTCATTTCATTCAGATAATTGTTAGGTTACATCTCATTGAACAGCATTTAATATTATTACCAAAGCATTTCACTTGTCCTTGCCTTCTATTGTACCTTCTTTTGTCTTTAAATTTTGCCGGAGCATACATAGATTTTATTCTTCTTTTTAGGTTGCTTTATATGTAACAATATCCTTTTATATAAACGAAAACACTAGTTCTTTGCCAAACTTAAATTGTTTGTAGTTTCCCTGCCCATTCGATTTACATTTGGCCTGTATATAAGTCCAATTTGAAATCTCTGTTAAGTTCTGTTTGAAACAAGGTTGTCAGACCCGGCCCGGACAATGACCCGGCTAAGCCCAGGGGTCAGGGGTCAATGGGTTCGATCGGGTCGAACCGGGGTTGAACCGGGGTCAATAATTAAATATAAAAAATATTATAATAATTAATAATAAGCAAATATAATTTTAAACCCATAATTATATTATAAAAACCTACTCAAATTTGATATTTAAATTGATAAATTACTTTATATACAGTAGAGTTTTCTAATTATGTCATTTATTTTTACATTTTTAAATATTTACAAATTTAATATATTAATATATAATTATTGAACTTCTCTCGATGTTATTTATTTATTTATTTGTTTATTGGTTGATTTTGTTAAAATAAATAAGAAATTTAATTCACTAATTCTTATATCTCAATTGAGTTTTTATTTTGTTTTAGATTTTCTTATATTTTTTATTTAATTAGAATACTTTAATTTTATATTTTTATAATAAAATTACACTCATTTATTGTTTTATTTTTTTAATAAATTAAATTTTTAGAAAGTATTTACATAACACATTAATATATTTTATTTTTAAATGTTAATTTTTGTAATATATATATTGTAATTCTATTTATTGATTATAAATTATAAATTAATATTAATAAATATACACGATTTTGTGATTTTAATGAGAAAATAATAATAAATTATTAAATAATGTAAAAAAAAATTAAACATTGTGACCCGATTGACCCGGCCGGGTCAACCGGTTCCCGGTTGAACCGCCCGGGTCACCGGGTTAACACCGGGTTTTTTAATACCCGGGTCAATGGGGTATACCCGGACCGGCCACATGGCCGGTTCCCGGTTTTTCCGGTTGAACCGGCCGGGCCGGTCCGGGTCTGACAACCTTGGTTTGAAACTCTTTGGGCTGAAGTTTCACCTTTCAATTCGTTTTTGCTTGACATTTCTATGAGATACCTTTACTCTTTTTTGATGCTTCTCTTTTTTGCTGCTTTTGAATTGGAGTAGTCTTTGAACTATCTGAGCAATCTAGATATAAAGTAGAATATAGAAATAACAACTAATGATCATTTGCCTTGGATGTAATGTTTGATTTTGTTTTATTATTATATTGTTTAGAATTTTTATTGCTTTTTTAATGGTGTGGGTAATCTTTAAAGATGGAAGTGGACGATGAGCTCAATTTGAAGACATCTTTCTTGTCTTGCTTTTCCTGGGCTGAATCTTAATATATTCTCACTATTTCAAGAACAATTTAGTTACCTGCAATTAGCATTAATAATTATTTTGTGATATTGCAGTAACATTTAGCCGAATAGACCCTGAGGGCAGGTTGGTTATGGGATTCAGGAAGGCTTCAAGTATCTCAACTGAACAGGTTTGAACAGAGAATGTCTATGCATCCTATGCACTGAGTAGTTATTAGTTAACAAGTTTTCTATGATTGCCTCTTTTAATTGCCCTGGTGTTTATGTTCTTTCCATTTTAAAAGGTGTGCATTTGACTAGAAAGCGACCATTCACTAGACATACAACTTGAAACATATTCAACCGTGCTCCCTAAGGTTTGAGCATAGATTGAATATCCTTCTATAAAATTTGTTACTTCCTGACTGTACCAAGTCTGCTAACTCCTTACGTATATGGTCTTCAATATTAAGTTGGTGAATCCATCTTCACATAATTTATACATTCCGAACTAGTTTTAGCAGGATTAATTAGTATGTCATTACTCACAAAGAACTGGTCAAAGGTACTTCTTGAGACTGATAAGTTTCTCTCATTGCCTGTTTGTAATATAATGACTGATTAATCTAACTTGTTTAAACATACATCTTGATTCTTTGCTTTTTACAGGAAAACCAGCCCAACCGAAATGGGAATAGTTTTGCAACACCGTCAGATGCAAATAATCGAAACAATGCAATTGAAACTATTGCAAATACTTCGATGCGCCCTTCCAAAGGTGCAACAGAACCAAAAATCTCAATAAATGCAGAAGATCAAGCAAACCAGTCTAATTTTGACAAAGTAGGATTCATACAAAAAGATGGTCCTGGCTCTAAAGCTTCTCCCGGACCTTCCAAGAGAAAAGGTAGCGCTCTTGGTTCAAAGAGCAAACGCTTAAGGATTGAAAATGAGGACTCCATTGAGCTGAAGCTCACATGGGAGGAGGCTCAGGAGCTCCTTCGACCATCTGCTAATCCTGCTTCCAATGTAGTAGTTATTGATGGGCATGAGATTGAAGAATTTGAGGTATGACATAATTTCTAATGTAGTTGTAGTTGAGATTTATTAAATTGATTAACATTGCACTCTAGAGTACCATTGCTATTAACTTTGATAGGTCAATAAAATTTTAAATCCTCACAATAAAAGTCATTCAATTTTTTTAACGCCATCTGTTGAATTTCATCACAAAGTTTAGTTCGAAGGAAATATCTTTCATGTTGCATTAGGGTGAAAGTTCTTGGGTTCATTTTCTTTTCTTTTCTTCTCTTTTCTTCTTTTATTTTTTATTTTTTATTTTTGAAGAATGTTATTGGCTAAGGGTGAAAGTTCCTACAGGCTTTGGATAGATTTATTTGCATTATAGTTATTGATGTGCAATTTATGATGCTACATTCTCTTTTTTCCTCTCCTCTTTTATTTGTTTTATCTTTTTTTTTTATTTACTAATAATAGGCGTCTTGAGCTCTTTCTGAAGTGCGACAGTCAGTATTAATGATCCCTTACATTGCTCAATAAAAAAGTGAAAGTGGGTAAAACTGTAAATACTGTGAATGCCAAACCAAATTTCAATCAAACTATTTTTAAATGAAATATATCCTGATGCAATTGATGTTCATATCTTTCTGTTTTTATAAGAACTGCTACTTTTGTCAATGTTGTGCAGAACAATTTGGCAAATTCGGATTCTTTTCAAATATGTGCTACTGCTTTTAATTAAAACATTAACTTGGCTTTGTAACAGGAAGCACCAGTTATTGGGAAACCCACATTTTTTTCGACTGATCTTTCCGGGTAATGCCTTCTGTATTCCTGATTGTAACAATGCAGTAATCCTTTGTAATGTTGCCTTGGCTGAATGTGAATTACTCTAGAGATAGATAGTGGAATTGGATGACAATGGATAGTGCGCATGATCGGAGCAAGCTATTCTTTTGGTAGATTATGTTGTCCGCTGTGCAGATTTGAAACCTTGAGTAAACTCATTTTTGACTTTCTTAATAGTTTTGAAATTAGTGGCATACAGAGGGTGTACCTTGGAGTTCATGTGCAAAGCCTGAAAAATACATCAGGAATTTGATTCCAGGCCCTATCCATCAAAAGAATGACTTGGAGGGTTGACTGCAAAATGAGCTATGATTGACCTGACTTTTTGGCTTTGGGATGGAAATTGTTTATGATGGCTGAAAGGATTTCTGTAGACTGTAGGTAGATAACTGTTCATGATGATGTTGCACATTACTGGACCAGTTATTGTGGAGGAGCCTAGGTTGCATGCCTGAATAATATCTATCTGCTTTTCACTCCTTGCTATAAAAGTCCTATTGCATGTGTCACCCTTGTATACAGTTTCTGCTGAAAACATTATTATGTTTTTTGGAAATGTGTAGATTTGGCCTCTAATACAAAATTCCTATTAGTTGCTTAGCTGCTTAACTGGTAATTACTTCTTCAAACCATATGCATTGTTTCAAGATGTGATACTTTTGGATACCTTAAATTATTTTTAACCAAGGGGTTATTCCACATAATATGTGGCTCTCTTGCAAATGCCAGCTATATTTAACTATGCTTACTGAACTCAGTGAAATACGCCAATGGGCTCAATGTGAGAATTGTTCCAAGTGGCGCAAGTTGCCGGCGAATGCTTTGCTTCCTTTTAGGTGGACCTGCTCCGATAACAAATGGGATCAAGAAAGGTACATTTGCTCTTTGCCATGCTCTTGATGAAATTTATATTTGGGTAGTTACCAGCGGCATTTTGTTTTAAACTGAATTTTGTTGGCTTAATATAACTTGTTTACTTATGATTTTGCAAAGCCTTTGCAGTTTGACAAATCAACTTCATCGATCTGCAATTGTGGTTTTCTTGTTGTCTGCTGTGATTCATTTGTATTGTATTTAATGCTAAGTTAGTTATCTTTATCTGTCATTCCTTTCAAAGATTTTACATGACTGTGCATCCTTTATTGAATTCCTGTTAAAAATTTCACCACAATCTACTATGTCACTGGTATGGCATATGGATGGTTGTGACTATGCAACATATCTAAAACTGGCAGGTACAGCTAATGTAATGAGTAGACCATTAAGTAAAGATTGGTTGCTAGGGCATGAATAGTAGACCATTAATTAAAGATTGGTTGGTAGGGTATGAATCTATCTGTATTATAGGCTAATTTATTAGCTGCACAACAACATTGGCCTTGTAAGCATGCAAATAAAATTTCTTGATCTGCTACTGCACTGGGTCTATTTCTCTAAAGTTGTCCTAAAGTTGCTCCTCTCCATTGTTGCAAGTTATATCCAAGGATATCCCTTTGGAGAAACCTTGCCAATTATGAAATCCTGCTGATGTAGGCATGGCATCTGCTAAAAGACTTGTGACCTCACCTTATGTAAAAAGACATATCAATTCCAATATTTCCAATAAAATCATCCCTTGATAAATGAGGTAATGAGCAGAGCTGAATTCATTTCATGTTCCGATTTTGTGCATCTGATATCATATTGAAGTTGTGTTACCAAATAGATATTGTTCAGCGTTGGTGAGAGTAATTGTCCTTGAAATTTGTTTTGGACTAGGCCCTCTGATGTTTTGCTTGCAACTTTGAAAGCTACCCAAAACTTAACCATGTCTCAATCTTTAGAGCTGGTTCCACTATGTGAGCTAAATACATTTTATCCGCCCTCAAAAAAGTCACTTGGTATCTCCTCTTGTTTTTGGGAATAGGTCATTAGAGTTACTTGTTTCAGTGGCAAGCTTTTGGTATCCAAGATTGCGGTGGACTTCCTATTTTGTATCAAATAAATAGTGACTCCATTCTGTTGACCTTGTTCCCTAAGATGCGTGCAGAACATCAAAATTGACTCACATATAGCCTTTGAAGTTGAAACACTAAAGCTTGTAAATTATAAGCCAAAAGTCTTGTATTCAGCAAAAATCTACAGAACTAATTCAGAAATGTAAAAAAAAGAACAAGGATTTATGATACATAATCACAATTAAATGAAAATTCAATTTTGTTGAATTCAATGTTTCTTAAGTTGAGAACAAATACAAAAATTTGATTCATTGCAAGTACATTTGAAGCCTGGCTATTCCTCAATCTAAATCTATCTTCAGTTTGAGCTGAACTCCAAAGACTATCGAGTTTTGGGTGACCATGCATGTTTTAGCAACATCATTATAATTTTGTTTGATGAGTCATTACTATCTTTTGCCATTTCAGGGCTTCATGTGCATCACCTCAGGAATTAAGTAAGGAAGAGTTTGCTGCTTTGCTTCCAACAAATAATGGTATTAACAGCTTTAATGTTTTGTTTGACAGAATCTTCTTATAAGAGCAATTAATTAATATATTAGTGTGTTAGTCGCTTTTTTACATCTTTCTAGTATTTATCTCTCCTGAAATCATTGATGTGCTCCAAAACAGTAGTCTTCCTTTTCTGTTAAATTTGCTTGAAATTACCACTGAGATGCATGTTCAGCAATCAATGATGAGAGTTCACTTCTCTTTTGATGTAGAGTAGCTTGTAAAAGTCAAGAATCTAAAGAAAGAAAAATGCCATTGAAGTTATGGAGATTATTAGTGAAATGATTCTTGTAAGTTGCAGTAACATGTTTATAAGAATAATAATAATTTCTTGGACTTGGTCATATAATTCTAGCTAAAATTAAGTTCCAGTAGCAATAAGTAATGGCATGTCTAGTTCCCAAAGAAAGAGAATACGAATGTGGATAGTAAAATGAATAGATGCCTTTTGCATGGACATAAAAGAATCCAATCTAAGTATCTTTCGGTGAGCCCCATGAACTTTCTGTATAAATTTTTTTCTGCTGCTTCTAATCATAATTATTATAAATTAATTATTCATATATGACAACTTTTTTTATATTTTAAACATTTATCCTGGTTTTATAATTTTACAACATGGATTGTATCATAGATACTTGATGGTGCATAATGTTCCATAGGACCTTTGTTCATGTCTAGTGACAATGATAATTTTTTTCCTTGTATGCAAAGTACCATAGCATATACAAGTGTTCTTTGATAAATCCAAATCTAGCAAGTCTTTTATTTTAAGGGTGACTGAAATTTCTCAGAATCGAACTGCTTAAAAGCAGCTTCCTTTCTAATTCATTGTTTGCTTGAGGACAGGAAAAAAAAAATTCTTCAAGTTCTTTTAAATCTATGTTTCAACCAATTTCCATGTTTTCCAAGTCAAGAATATTTTTGATGTATCTGAATGAGATATTACATTGCTTTCTCCATTTCAGGTGTATCAAAGAAGTCCAAAACCAAAGTGGAGAATGAGACGGTTGAAGTGTCAGACGGACTTGACACACTTGCCAACCTTGCCATCCTTGGCGAGGGTGAAGCCCTTCCCTCCTCTTCTCAGGCTACAACAAAGCACCCGCGCCACAGGCCCGGCTGCACATGCATTGTTTGCATCCAGCCCCCGAGCGGCAAGGGTCCGAAGCATCAGCAGACTTGCACATGCAATGTTTGCCTCACTGTCAAACGCCGCTTTCGAACTCTCATGCTCAGACGTGAAAGGCGCCAGTCAGAGAAGGAAGCTGAAAAGAAGCAGCAGCTCATCCAATCATCTGGAATGCTTCCACAAGTAGTTGATCAGACCATGCCAGCTAATAATAATCTCCCCAGTGCTACTGCTACACCAGAAAAGCTAGTGAATGAAGATGTGACACTTGAGGAGGAATCAGAGCAAAAGCCGGTGATGACAGCGGCGGCAGCTTCTCTATCTCCGGTCAAGGCCACGATCGACTTGAACATTCAGCCAGAGAGGGAAGAGGAGCCATCACAGCCTAGAGACTTGACAGATATTCCAAATTCCCGTGGCTGGCTCCCAAGAACTGACACCGAGGGTGAGGCGGCAGAGTAGAAACTAAGAAGTCTTGAAGGCCATGCATGTCTGATCTCTTCTTGCCGGTACGTACTCCATCCTGACACTCATCTTCCATTACTTTTGTTTGGCTGTTTTTTAAGCTGTTGAGATCATGCTTGCAGAGCTCACCTTCCCCAACTTCTGCCGGCAATTTTGATGACGACGGTCATATGTTTATGGAGTAATCATACCGGAGCCTCTTTTTTTGGTTCTGTTCTATTTACCCCTTATACCTTTTCTGCTTTTCAACCTTCCAAGGGAAGGGAGATGTGGCCTTCCATCGTCTGTTTTATTTAGGCGTGTACCGTAACATCATGTACTTTTTAACGTAGTCTTAAGAAAGCCGCGGTCGGCCTGTGTCTGTCAGGTCCGGAAGTGGCAGGCCGGAAAAGCAACCCAAGGATCAGTCAGGAATGGAAACCCATGTATCTAGGTTTTATTTGATAATTGTTGTTTTAATTGTGGTATAGTTTCAATTTCATAATTGTTGTTTTAAGTGTGGTATAGTTTCTATTTTGTGCCATGCTACTTGAATTCAGAGGTAAGCTGTGTTTTTCTTCTTTTTTCTTTTGTGTTTTTGCAGCAAGGTGCATGCAAAATAAGGTTATCTCATTTTGTTCTTCTATGCCTTAATATTCTCATTTCCTTCCAGTTTTTTTTTTTAAATTTTTAAATTTTTTTTTTAGGTTTCATTTGAATCAGTAGTGTGAAGTTGAAACTGAACAATGATTGGATCTATTTTTTACTTATATTTTGTGGAAAACATGTCAATACTTGAGATGACTGGTTTCTCACTTAATATGTTTTATGATTTAAATTTTCCCAATCAAGTCAAGGGACAGTCTCATCTTTCTTCAGTTAGGATTTAACCAAAATTTAACTTGCAACAAACTAAGCATTCATCTCAACCAATAACCATTGTTTTCCACAAATAACCCTACATTCAAAGAAAAGAAAACACCATCAACCAACCAACCAAACAAACACCATTGTATACCAAAATTTCACTTAAATGCTTAAACTCTTCCTCATCAACCAACCAAACACCATTGTATACCAAAATTTCACTTAAATGCTTAAACTCTTCCTCATCAACCAACCAAACACCATTGTATACCAAAGTGGCACAAGGAAAGTAACCCTACATTCAAAGAAAAGAATACCAAACTGCACTACATAACAGAATATCTTCATCAAACCAGAAGGGATATCTTCATCATAATGGTACATCCATCTTTTTCACTATTACGAGGTAATAATTAATAGTAAAATGTCCTGTCATAATGTCATACAGCAACTGTATATTTCTGCAGAATAACCATAATACAAAATTAGGTCAAGTTACAGTTGCCTTCAATTCATGTAAAGAACTATGAAACTTGCTTTTAAATACATGGATAGGTGTAATAAGCTAACTGACACAGTAATGTAGAGAACTGGGTGATGTCAGATAAATC
Source organism: Dioscorea cayenensis subsp. rotundata (assembly GCF_009730915.1). Lineage (NCBI taxonomy): Eukaryota > Viridiplantae > Streptophyta > Magnoliopsida > Dioscoreales > Dioscoreaceae > Dioscorea > Dioscorea cayenensis. The sequence goes on from NC_052489.1 coordinate 4,949,000, forward strand.
ACAAGAGGATGCAAATCAAGCTATAACTTATCAGTCATACCCCCCATTCAGTTTAGAGCACCTATCAACGTTTCACTGAAACAAAAATATATCAGTAGCACAACTAGAAAATTATTCCAGCTCAATTACATAAGTTTCAGCCCAGCGAGGCATCCCATTGCCATCATCTCAAGGCTCACGATACTCAAATATTATAAGGTAAGAAACATAAGGTAATGAAAGTACTTCATCTCAAATTCGTTTAAGCAATCACTTGCTGTTATGTGCTTCCTAATACAGTTTTCCTACTTGAAGCTGATTACCATGTGCTTAATGTAAACCAAAAGCTTGCTCCAAGTCGAAAAAAATAATAGCCTAAAGGTAATCTTGCCCGTAGCGCCTTCCTGCTTATTTAAAAACAATCCTGGGTTCCTTGCTAAATCATAAGAACAGGCCAACTTACCTGGTTTGGGAGGCATATGCTCCTCGAATATGAAATGTGCTAAAATTATTTTGAAAAGAAGATCAAATTTGATATATAAATTCCTAAATGTAAATAAATTAAGTTCCTTTTCTTGTACATCTAAAACCACAAAAATATCATCCATACAGCAGTCAAATCATAGCCATTGATACATTGGACTAAAATGTTCCACACGATCAAATAATATACACAAAAGAATGTCATACATCGTATAGCGTCATCACCAAGAAAAATAAGCTCATATATCTACACAAAAGAAACAACTGAACAACCAAAACCAGGGAAAAAGGTCACTCACTGAAGAGGAATGAGACCAAATGTTTTGTGTTCATAATCAAGTGGTGTTGAGGACAGCCATGAAGGCATTGTATGAAGACTCGAGGTCGAAGAGAAGTTGCCTTGTCTGTTGCTCTGTCAGCTCATCTGCAGCTCTCATCTTCGCCAGCCTCGCAATCCACTCCTTCACTTTAACCTTTCCCTCAAAATCGGGAGGTAGTAGGTTGCCTCCCAACCTCAACAAGGAGCTCGACAAGTCTGACAGCAGAGGATGCACCTATTTTTTCATAGCAGCACAAACAATCTCAGGATTATTCTCAAACTAACCCTAATTTCCAATTAAACCCTAATTTAGCAAATTAACTCAGTAACACATCCGACAAGATCATAGATTATCCTCAAATTCTAATTAAAAATAGTACCAGCTTATACCAAAAACCAACACAAGAACTACTAATTCATTCTCATAGCAGCACAAACAATCTCAGGGCTATTATCAAACTATCCCTAATTCAAATTAAGCCCTAAATTTAATTCCAAGATAGAAAATTAACTCAAAAAAAAATCCAAGAAGAATGTGAATTAATCTCAAATAATCTACTGAGCAATAAACTCCAGTTCTCAATATCCACACATAGGATCAACAGCTACTTATGGAAGACCCAAGACTACCAAAATTTATAAAGGAACAACCACAAATTCCTCAAATTTATCTTAGCAAAAAAAATAGCAAATTTTTTTTATGAGATAACAGTTTGGTTGCAGATCTATTTCCCAATTCCTTTTTTCCAATTAACAAGCATTTCATTCACATAGTATCCAGTTGATTGGCAGAAGAACCTTGTAACCAATAATTTAACAGAAGCATCAAATGTAATTATTTTTCATCTCCAAAATTGCAGTTTAATTCTTTTAAATTAAATTTAAAATTAAATCAGAGATTGAAAATTGTGTCATTTAAGTACCAAGATAAGAAATTTAGTTTCAAAAACACGCCGGAATACCTGATCCACGGCGACCATGTTGAGCTTGAGGGTGTCCATGGCGGTGATGAAGTGCTGGGTGCACTCAGCAACCACGGCGGCGGAAGCTGCGGATCCGGAGGCGGATGCGGATTGCAAGCGATGTTCCACGGTGGCGGGCACGCCGGCTGTGACGAGGCGATGAAGGGCGGCTGGGCAGTCAATGCGGTAGGCTTCCACAAAGCGATCTACAGAGGGGACAGCGCCGGCGAGGGACGCGGTGAGGGTGCGGAACTGGGCGATAAGCTTGAGGCACTCGGCCTCGTACTCGGCGGAACCAACGAGATCCCGAACGTACGCTTTCTCCAGCTTCTCCATCGTCTTGAGGATCGCGTAAAGGTCTGCGAAGCTGTCATACATCTCCCGTTCCCTCTTGTCGTTCCAAAGCCGGATCTCCATGGGAGCAGCCATCGATCGAGATGCGTGGATTAGGGTTAGGGTTTTGATCGGAGATCTTCGAAGTTCCAACCCTAGAAATCGTAGAACTGTGAGAAAACAAACAAAAGACAAAGAAAAAACGTGTTGTTGACCCCGTTTTACATGTTAAACCCCATAAAAATTTTAATTTAATTTAGTATTACCCCCTGAACTTTTAACTAATTTCACACACAGCCCAATTATTTTGTTTACCATTTTAATTTTATAACTTTATATAATAAAACTATTTTTTCTCTCTTCTTCCTCTAAACTGTCTCCATTTTTAAATTATATAGGTCATATTATTTATTTATATTTATTTATTTTAAATAAACAGTATTTTCTCTTTCATCACTCAAATTTTTGAGTTTGTAGAATTAGATGTTAATATGTTGGAAAGAGAAGGTGTTGCGTGAAAAAAAACCATAATTTTTTGTTTAAAAAAAAAGAAGCTATTTTAACTGGGATAACCTTTTCTCAGAGATAGTAGGAAGGAGAAGGAGGCTTCAGCGCCACCCACTTCGCTCTCCGGCGACGGCGACCGTCAGGTTTCCGGCGGTATTCCCATCACTCTTACTCTCTCCTTCTCTCTTGCTTGAACTCGAAAAATCCTTTCTTTTAGATTCGTAAATGCAGTATTTGATCAAATGCTGGCGTGGAAAATCCCTGTTTTTATTCTTTTTTTGGATTGCCATGTTTTTCATGCTGGCATGCAGTATTTGTTTTTGTGAGTTTGGTTGCGAGATTTATGGTGAATTAATTTACTATTTTTCACTGGATCAATTTTGAATGAATTCCTCGCGTACTTGAAGGGCGTTTGTAGGGAAAAAAATTTGCCCTTTTCTTGTGGTGATTGTTTGTATTTTTCAATCTATGAAAGTTGAGTATGTGTTTTTCGCATATCTTGCAAGCAAGTGCTCCACTTTGTGAAGGACTTTGTGATTTGTTGAAGCATGATTGTTATGGTAGATTTTCATAACTTATGTATGCCTAAAAGCTGGAACAAGTATGCTTGTATTGGCACTCTCTATCATTGATTCTGGTTTTTCTGGTTGTTCTCTATTTTCCTTTTATTTTAAAAATGGTTACACTAGTGTGATTTAGGAACTATTTTTCCATTGAACATTTGGTAGACATTCTCTATCAAATGACAGGAACTTTGCTTTCCTCATTGCATTTATTTTTTAAATCTTTCTTGGTGGGTTGGTTGTGAAAACAAATACCTTATTCATGATCTTGGTGATGTCAAACTTCCAAAGTCCTGCTTCTCATTGCCTGCTTGTGACTTAAGGATAGTGTTGTAACATAGAAAATGAATAATAACAGCACATGTTTAATCTGTTTTGTTGGCCATGGTGGTCATGGAGGGAAAAAAAGAAAATACAAGCAAAAGTGGTTAAACTATTACCTCTTATTGTTTAATTCCTGAAGGTTCTCCATGTTGCTAGCCTTGCAGTCCTTTATGTTGCTAGGAAAATGAGTTTCTTACTGTAGAAAGGCTGTAATCATTTAGAGTGTGAGCTTTATTTTATTGTGGTTAAACTTCTGAAGTTGATTCTCAAGTTTGCAAGTAACTTTTATTTTCAGAAAAGAAAGAAATTGGTTCTTTTCTGATATCAAAAGTGGTTAACTTTGCAGCATGACGTATTGTATAGTGTCTACATTCTTATTTAATAACAATGGAAAACCAAGTGAAAGGTAACAAGTAAATGTGTTGATTCATTTTGGCATGTTAATAAGTAAAATCATACTCAACGCATCACATTCCATCAATTTATGCTTCATGAATTTTTCTTGTTTTCATTTGCTCCATATTCATGTTATTTTCTCAGAAACATACTTCTACATTTGATACTACCACTTGATATTCCAGAATGGTTGTCTGCATGCAGCATATTTTCTTCTGTAGTGTTTGCGTTTGTGAGCTCAATCATTCTCATATTCATTTCTTGTTCTCTCCACATAATTTTCCTGCAAATTTATGTTCCAGTCATTAATTTTCTGTTTCTTTTTAGGGGATCTGATATGATTCTGAATGGATGCACCACAACCTTCGGCAGCATGGCTGCCAAATCTGGGCCTTGCAAGAGCAGAAACCACTCTGGGCTTAAGTATTCACCTTTGGCATCCCGAGAAACTAATAGCTTCTCTAGATCATATCCTATCAATGGATTATTTTCCTCAAGAGGTAGTTCCACCTTGCTAGCTTCAGCTTTGCATGTTACTTCATGTTTTTCCACAAACTACATTATGATTCTAACAAACCTGTCAAGACACACAAAAGTTATTGTGACTAAATAAGCACATGAAGTGTTTTTTTTTCACATCTAATACGTCATTCACCGTTATGCCATTATAAAATTTTGAGATAATCAGTTTGTGTTGTTGGGAATGGCAGAAATGCACAGTTGAGGTCATAAAATTCAACTCTTCATGATTTTCATACAAAAATAATTTAAAAGTTTAGTAGGGTTTTGCAGAGTGTATTTTGTGTGGTCTTGTTAAAACAAACTTGTTTCTTTCCTTTTTCATTAGAAATATCTCTTGTATTATATCAGAGCAAACAATGGAACCATGTACTTTTAACAGGTGCAAATCATGAAAATAATGTTTCTAATGGAGTGTATTCAACTAGCATGCAACAGAGAGATATCTGAGTGATTCATTAAAATGGGGTCCTTAATTTTTGTTTCAACATTGTGATCATTTCAATACTTCAATTATTAATTTAGGAGTCAATTTTCTACTGTTTAGTAAGAAATTTGCTTCTTACTACTCTAGTTATGTTAATTATTATATTGTTTGTATTTTGAATATCAATGTATTTGTTAACTTATGCATAAGATGAGTACACAATATCTTTTTTCTAATTCCAACTATCCTACTTTTAGCTGTGAATACTCGTTTGGATTTACTAATGGACAATTATAACAAGCTTTTACTTCCTATAAATGCTACCTATAAATCTATGATTGTGATGGTTCTCTTGTATGATGCCCAAATCACAGTATTTAGCATGCCCCATCTCTCAAGCGCATCTTCGTTCCTGCTGACCGGAGAACATGGAAGGCTTACAAACACAATCAACATGATGCCGGGTCGCGAAATTTCTAGCCCTCGAGGCCCCGTGATCACCAGAGCATCCAAGGATGTACCATACAGCTTCCGCTACCCTCCGATGACCAAGAAGCCGAGGTGGTGGTGGAGAACCCTCGCTTGCATTCCATATCTTATGCCACTCCACGAGACTTGGATGTATGCCGAAACTGCCTACCACCTCCATCCCTTCTTGGAAGACTTTGAGTTCTTGACTTACCCGTTCCTTGAGTTTCTCGGTCGGTTACCAAGTTGGTTCTTAATGGCTTACTTCTTTGTTGCATACCTTGGGGTTGTGAGAAAGAAGGAATGGCCTCATTTCTTTCGGTTTCATGTTGTTATGGGAATGCTACTTGAGATAGCCTTGCAGGTTATCGGAACTGTGAGCAGGTGGATGCCGCTTGCCGTGTACTGGGGCAAGCTTGGGATGCACTTTTGGACGGCGGTCGCATTCGCTTACCTCTTTACAGTGCTTGAATGCATGCGGTGTGCTCTCGGCGGCATGTATGCCGATATTCCCTTTGTTTGTGATGCAGCATACATTCAGATTCCTTATGATTAAGGAACAGAGATTCTATGTCCATTTTTGTTGCAACTTTGCCTGTTGTTTCAGAATTTGGGTAATGTGGATTTTCTTTCTTTTTTCTTTTTGGAATTTCTTGCTCTTATTGAACAAACCATCAAGAGATTATCACTGTTTTGTTATCTTAAGATTTGATGTTATTTATGTTGAGGTTTAATTGTGCTGTGTTTATTCTGTATTTGATTGATTTAGGAATGGAAAGGAAACACACATTTGTTTGTTGTGTCCGGTTGAAGGAAGAAAATTTGACTTTGAATTGAGAATGGATTAAAAGAAATAAATAAATGAGATGACTTTAAATTGAATTCCCAGATTTTTTTTTTAAATAAATAAATAAAATTATGAATTTTATTGTCTGTTTTCTCTAGAGATGATCTTACAAAGCACAGTGCTGATAGTTATTATTGACTTCACCTATTGAATTGTTTTAATTTAATAAATTCTAAAACAAAAGACAAAAATCTTTTAATGTAATTACTAATATATCTTTATATTATATAATAAAAAATAATAAAATTTATAAACCTATAATTAAAAATAAACCACTTCTTGGTTCCGTAAACCGAGTCCACCAGATCAAAGTTATATTTTCTCTTTCTTTGCCAAAACAGATAATGATAATAGGTTGAAAAAGAGAAGCAAAATAAATATATATATATATATATATTCAATAACAACAATTGATAAACCAATATCTTCACTTCTTTAATTCCCTGAGACATCAGTTCCTGAATCATAGAGACAAATTTACATTTTATACAAAAAATAAATAAATAAAATAAAGAAGCCTTAAATCAAACACACAAATCACTTGTTACCACAGCTTCAGCAATTTTTGGTTATAAAAGAAGAACAAAAGAACCAAAAAACCCTGTTTATTCATAGCATAGGATCATCTTCAGATTGAGACAAACTGAATAACATTAAACACAAACGATTACAAATTAGCAAAGCCAGATATCCAAGGTTTAGGATCAAACATCATATGCAAACAAGGAATGGTTTAAAAGACATAGAGAAGATCTATATATATATATATATCAGTATCTTCTATTTAACATTTTTATTTATAAGAGATGCCAATCCTATAGGCCAGCTATACTTGGGAGGTGGTGGCTCTTGTGCAGCAGCAGCAGCAACTTCAGAGGACCTGCCACAAATATGATGATAATTAATAATCACTATGAAAATTGAATATGAAAAATAATATGAAAATACAACTTAGATAATAGTCACAAATGGATATTTATAGTGATAGTACTCTGAATCAGACATTCATCAAATGTTTGCTTAAATCATGCCAAACAGAGAAGAACAAAGGTTGAACTGAAAGTGTGATAGTAAGAATTGAGACAAAGTGAATTAGGACTACTGTCCAGCAAATTAATTACAATGGAAATAATTAAAAACAATCACTGGTTGATAATTGCATGAGGTCAGGAAATAGCCAAGTAAACCTTTTAATGCGCAATTCCTAATTACTTTGAAATACAAGGTTTGATGCTTTTTCTTTTGAATTACTAATAAATGAGATTAGCAGACCCGTTCAGGGAAAGATACTTGAGAGTTAATGTAGAAGATATAGGCAGTTAAGTAAACATAGAAACACACTAACAGTCTGGGTTAATGCTGATGGACAAGATACAACAAGAATTCTCCTGGGTACCCAATGTCATTATCAGCATGGACAATAAGATCAAGAAGGATGTGACACAAAGGCTAAGTGTATCAAATAGCAAATAAATGCAATTTTTTACCACATTTGCATGGTCATACAAGCAAGAATTTTTTGCCTATAATGGTAACAAATGACAGCTTGATGCAATTGACCCTTCTCAAACACTAGGGATATTCATGGTTTACAAATGGAATGTTAAACCAAAAGCCCTGTGGCTAGAATATACAAATATGGCAGTGACAATGCCTGAAGGCAATCTGATAAAACTCAAAAACCTAGGATAAAGAAAGAACTTGGAGACACCTGAACTCTAATGATCCCATATATATTCAAAGAAAAGATCTTGTAAAGGTAAATATTCCTGATTAATAATTCCGTTATAAAAATCACATCCACCTGTTTTACCCATGGCTAATTGCAAGATTACAATAACCTATAAAAATATAGAAATATAGCCACAATAGCCTCTAAAAAGAATTTGCAAGTACACATTTTTTAAAGACACTTCAAGCATATTTTTAGCTTTCATATCACATAACCAATCAGTGCTTAAATTATCTTTTAGCAAGTTATAAAGCAAGAGAAGTTAGAAAATCCAGATGAGGAGCAAATATGAAGCATGTAAATCAAGGAAAGAACACTTTATTATGCAATACATACACAGAAGGCAGTGGTCCCTCGTAAGCAAATGTAGAAATGCCCTGTCGTTGCTTATGCTTGGGATTGGCAGTACATATAACATAAACCCTTCCACGACGTTTGATTGTCTTACAAAATTCACATAATTTCTTCACAGATGACCTGACCTTCATGGCTAATCAAAGATAAGAAAATGAAAATTGCATCAGTTCAACAAGACACGGAACATTGTGAAATTTAAAGTTACTTCAGTCTTAAACTATGTGGTTTGCATTATTTGATCAAATTCAAAATCAAGCCAATGACGATGAAAAAAGATATAAAACTCATAAACTAATTCCTCAATTCCAAAGATCCTTTTTAACATTCAGTTAACATTAAGGAATTAATATCTGTGTAGCCTCTTAATAACTGTAAGAAACTAATGCAGTTCTCATTGACCTGATACTTGATAAGGTCCCATCAACCTTTGCCATTTTCTGAAAATTAAATCAACTGTCACTACTACATTCATTTTCGTCGGACAAAACAGAACAATTTTCTCATGTAGACTGGAACAATAAAAATCACAAGAATCATTACGAGGAAACTATAATCTCAATAAAGTCATCCAGATTAAGTTTCCAAAATTTGATCACTTCTTTACTTGCTTCATGAAATCCAATTGGCATCAGCCAACTTTTGAACAATAAATAAAATTGAAATGGCATACAGTTCTAAACAACCTACGATGGCAACTAACATTTGGTCTTAAAGCTTTCTGATTCAGTTTCAGTATAAACTTGCGGACAAGAGGGAAGAGAAATAGCTTCACAATGCACATGGCATTTATATGAAACTCATATATGGTATATTTAGAGAATACATAACACAAAACTGATGTTTAATCAAAACATGCCACTTGTGCTCGCAGCTAAACTTTGCATTTCTTCAGAATATATATGCAAATGATGTGTTCTTCCAAAAATAGTCAAATAACGATGGAATATATAAACTTTCACTGGATCACAAGCATTAAAAACCACAACCTGAGCATGGGAACACAAGGCATGACCAATGCAATGTCCCTACAAAACTTCAATTTATCCAAAACATCATACTAGATAATAAACATTCCCATGATCTGAAAACATCCCTACAAAATAATGCACACATAAGATGGCTGGTAATGGCACCTACAAATCAGTTGGCTTATAGATTTCTAGCTCTTGTGTGGACAATCTGCAACTAAATGGCCCTTCTGACCACATCCAAAACATGCTCTAGAATTCAAGTGACAATTAGTTTCATCATGAAAACCACCACATCTACAACATTGACCACCATCATCCAGTGTGGATTTGCCATCTCTGCCTTGAGTATCCAATTTCTTAGGTGGTCCATCCTCACCAACTTGTAAGTTAGTTGACCTGAATCTCTTCTTTTGGTGGCGTTCAGTTTCCTTCTGAACTTCATTAAGTCTCCATTCCACTAGCTTGGCTTTGCTTGCCACTTCAGAAACAGTTTCAAACTCAAAAGGTGCCAATCCTAGTTGGATTTCAGGTTTAAGCCCCTGTTGAAACCATTGGACTCGTGTCTCCTCAGTGGAAAAAATTTCAAGGGAATACTTGACAAGTCTGTAAAACTCGTTTTCATATTCATACACTGACATTTCTTCCTGTTGGAGATTAATGAATTCCTTCTCTTTCTGGCGGCGAAGATATCTAGGGAAGTACCTATTATAAAATGTTGTCTTGAACTTCTCCCAAGTATATGGTTCAGGATTGAGCTCATGCGTATGCTTCTCCATCTTCCACCAATCATATGCAGCCCCTTGCAGCATAAAGGTGGCATATAATACCTTTTGATCATTATCAAAATTTGTAACACTAAATATTTTCTCTATTTCCTCTAGCCACTCATCAGCATCCAGTGGATCGGCAGACCCTTTAAAAGCTGGTGGGTCTAACTTCTTAAATTCCAAAATACCATTATGCAGTTTTCCCTTCTTCGTTATATCTGTCAGCACTCGAGTGAATGCTTCCACTAATTGGAGCACCCCAGTTTGGTTTCCTTGACTAGGCTGGGCATTTTGATCACCTTCTGTTTCTGGGGCATATTCAGGAATGTCATTAGCAGCTCCTTCATGTCGAGTTTGGTTAATCCGCCGATTCCTCTGCCCCCTGCCAGAATCATCGATAGCATTATCCATAACTCTCCTCTCACGTATTGATCCCATAATCTGCAGTCATTAATATGCAGACCAAATGTTACAAAATTTCTTAAATCCTATAAAACTTTACAGCTAATAACTTCTTACATATGAAAAAGTTCCAGCTGCCCATTGTCTAAACCTCAAAAAAATACATTTAGGTTCTAGAGCACTAAATTGTTGCACCTTGAACTCATAGTTAGATAACACATACCGCAACAACTGAATGCTTGCCACATAAGTTGTTGGATGATTTTCTAACAACCAATAAAATTTACTGGCTTCCAAATTCCAACAGCAGAGCAATAAATCTTTAACAATAATATGTAATCATCTTTGTATCTGCCATCTCATCAAATTCAAACCTTCAACTAGAAAATAATCAATCATTCATAAATCCTACATCCCGTTCAAATAGAGTATGAGACAATATCTCCTTCAAACAAAATAAATTAATTGAATCATAACTGAGATCAACTCTAAAAACTCTACCATTCTTTTATCATAGAAAATTCCTCATAGGTGCAAATTAGAATAGAGGTATAACTCTATAAGCTCGATAACTCAGCAAGTAGTCCAACTACTCAACTGATTGAATCACACATGTACAACATACAATACTTTCATACAACCATTTCTCCTCTTGGCATAAAGGTGGCCAAATACTAGATGGCACATTATTTTCTGTAGGAAAACATACCATTTCAAAATAAGCATCAACATCTTCTTTTCATGCATGCATACTAATTTTTCAAAATACATTTTTTTTCCATGTTATAATCCATGAAGCATGAACCAAAATAAGGCAAATTAGATCAAACAAGCAACTCATAAGTGATTAAACCGCAAACCTAACATGTAAGACGTAATTATGCTGTTATTCGAAAATAAAATAATATGTCAACATACTTCGGATAGGAGGCCAATTTCCTGTCTTCATCACTCAACAATAACTACCCAAACTTAGCACCAATAGTTGAATAACCCAAAGATGATCAACAATACAATCTTCTCAAACACTATATGAATTATATAAACTTTTTCATCTTACTTAAACCCCTAATTCTCAACCCACAAACCAAAACCTCATTTTTTTGAATATCCAAGCAACACGCCATGCTTCACGAAAAAAATTTTGGGGCAATATAGTCATCAAGATCCCAATTGCACTGAAACTAAGCAACATTATTTGCAGGAAAAAAACCCAGAAATTTTCAATTAACAAAATGAACCCATCTACTAAAGAACTCTTTCCAGATTGATCCCCATTAACTCCATCTTGAACAGAATCAACAAAAGGATGAACATCATCCAGCACCAGAAATTTTTTTTTTTAAAAAAAAATCGATCTTAAACCAAGTTAAGCGCTTTGCATTAAAATCAACAAGTCTTCTTCAATCCAATGATGAAATCATGGCCTGATCTACAAACAATAAATCTACAAATCATCCTCTCAATTAACTGATCAAATTTCGGTCAATAACACCCGAATTCCTCCCATTCCTTCGAGTGGGACCAACAAACATGGGGAAAAATTTGATACCGAATCAAAATCCAAATTTTTTTTGCGATTCCGAACACAATAGCTGGAAAAACAAAGATACGATCGAAGCTCACCGAATATGGCGATGATTCAAGGAAAGATCGCAAGAATGAGCGATTGAGGAGAAGAACAGCGAGGAGGGCTTTTTCGGCGACTGCGAAGTGAAAAAGGGTTTAGGGTTTCAAGACTCTTTTTTTTCATTAAAGCCCCCCAAAATTCATGATTTACATATTTTTGCCTCTACTTTTTTTTTTTTTATATAAAATTAAATGTACCAAAAAAATAGGAAAAAATATTATTAATAAAAAAACCAATTTATAAATAATTTTTCATTTGTGGTGTAAATCATAGGCACATATAATGCTAGCTCAATAAGACAATTTTTATGAGTGAAAAAATGAATGATGATACATATTCTAATGGTAAATTGAGACAAAATTATGTAATTTTTATTTTTTTTATTTTTTAAATTTAGAACTCATAAAATTATTAAATACAGGGAAAATTACTGTTCATCCCTTGTAATTTTTAAAACTTTCCAAAAACCCCCTCCTACTTTTACACACCCCGGAAAGTCCTTCCGTTAGTGTTTAACTTTCCTTTTACCCCCTACCGTTCACTTCAAATGGGGTAATATTGTGAAATCCCATTTTTGCCCTTGAAAATGGTGGGTAAAAAAGATCCAAATCACATCATGTCCAACCTTTTCAAGGGCTTCATGCTTGGTTTCCTCATTTGGTTTGTTCGACTTCAGTTCTACCGGTTTCGTAATACGGTGAGAATCTCTTCGTTGCTATCATTTTCACCATTCTGCGGGTGTTTATTATGGAGGGTTTTTGTGGTAATGATAGATGTAAATCTGTTTCAGGAAACGAGTATGGGTGAAGTTTATCATACCCGAAATATATAAATCAGTTTCTCCAATAAAAAATGAAGTTGATTTTCATCGGATTGGTCAAGTGTACTTCATCTTCAAATGAACTGTAGTCGATCTTGTTGTCGAGACAGACGATGTGCCATTGTCGAATCCTATTGAAAACGAGCTCATTTCGTTGTAAAGTTCTTCTCGTTTATGGTAGTTCTTCTCGTTTATGGTTATCTAGTTGTATATTTTAAATACTATTTAACTCTTTGCTATTATCTGTTTAAGTATATTATAAATTTGTTTAATAATTGTCATCTCCGTTTAAATTTATCTTTATCTGTTTAACTTGTCATATTAACGTGTAAATTCTCAAAGTCTCTGCGTAAAATATTGATCTTTTTCGTTTGAACTGAAGTGTTGGCAGGTGGCAGGTGGCAAGGTTATGGTATCCTGTGCATAAGAATTAATGACGGCTTTAATTCTTATATACGGTAACATAAATATTCGAACACCCGTTCATTGTGATCAGTCAATCTCGGTCCACTGTGCGTTTTACTTATTTCTCGGATATGAAGCGTCAACCTGCTTGTGGACTTCACACCATAAATGACAAGGAGGAACCCTTCCCACGGACAACCACTCCTCGTCATCCTTATCCTCATCCTCCTCATCTGCTTCTTGTGTATGATATTCGTTGGAGTCAGACGAAAATTCAAATATCAACTCTATCTTAAAGGATGTCTCATGATCATCATCATCTTGAGAATCAATCAGCCGTAATCACGCAACAAGTTAAACTATCTTTTTTTGCCCAAGTCGAAATTCCCGCATAATTGCCTGAATGCAGAGGGTTCTCCAACGATGGATGACGGGTAAGCAATTTAGCGGGCATTTCGACTTGGGTAAGAAAAGAAAGTTTTCACTTATTGCGTGATTGCGGAGGATTCTCTAGGGGAGGAAGATCATGAAACATCTTTTAAGACGGAGTTGATATTTATCACTTGAGAATTATTCTTACCATTTAAGAACCTTACGTCAGTGTACAAATATTACTTTCTTGATTAATAGACGTTTTCATGAATGTGTTTGCTTAACCTTTTTTGATGTGTTGCGTTCTACGTTGTGCAGGTTCAAGTTTATGCGCATGTTATGCAACCGCCGTGAGCATTCGAATGTACAGACACTTGGTGAGTCAAATCGAAATCTTAATTGATGAACGAGGGTCGACTCGCGAGTGTCCAAGGTCCGAGAAGACGTTGTAAATGTTGTAAATATTTTATTTTAAATGAAACAAGCTTATTTGAGTGTGAACTTCTGATATTTAATCAGATTCTCCATTGTAAACGTTTAAATTTTTTAAACAAACAAACTTATTTGAGTGTCAACTTGTGATAACTTGTGAAATTTAAACAGAGACATAGTAAAAACGATTTGAGAAACAAAAAACAACATTGTAAACAATACAAAAAGTTAAACAATAATCGATTTACTCTTTAAACAATTACAACGGTGTTTAAGCAAATACATAAAGATGTTTAAACAGTGACCCAGGAGGTACCCATCTTCAACGCGATGTCAGTGAAAGCATTCAATTTAAACAATAACATATATTTTAAAACAGTTAAACGGTTTACATATTATTTAAATGATATAGAATTTGTTTAAACAGTTAACCGTTATTTTAAACACTATATGTATCGGTTTAAACATAAAAAGCTTGACGTTTAAACAGAGACTCATGTTGAGGTGAGAACTTTCATTCGAGCGATGACAATATGTCTTCCTCGCGATAGTGACATATATTTCCTTTTTTGCCCTTGGGATGGAGGAAAAAATACCGGCCAATCACATCACATCTAGTCTAACCTCTATACATACAACTGTGCACTTTTTGTCGCCTTTCTGATTGATGTTTGTTCTTTACATCTTCTTCTTCTTCTTCTTCTTCTTCTTCTTTTTGTTCTTCTTTTCATTTGGTTTGTACGATTTGGTTTTCGACAGATATATTATGGAGAGTTTTTGTGGTATTGCTAGATACAACGGGGATGGAAGAGTGCTAATGTTCACGGCTCAGACTTCTTGGGAGTTGGTGTTAGCTGAGATATGTGAGCGATGGGGTCTCGAAGTTTCCCTTGTCAGGGTGAAGTTTATCACACCCGATGGATATAAAACGGCTTGCCCAATAGAAAACGAAGTTGACTTCCAGCGGATGTGTCACGTGCACTCCATCTTCAAATGCGCTGTAGTTGATCTTGTTGTTGAGACAGACAATGTGCCATTGTCGAATCCTAATGAGAACGAGTTTTTCTCGTTGTAAGTTCCTTCTCTTTTATTTTATGCAGTTGTATAGGTTCATTATTGTTTAAGTATATCAGTTACTGGTTAAATTCTTGTACTATTCGTTTAAGTTAATTGGTCACTATTTAACTATTTAATTTAACGTTTAAATATTTACTTTATCGCTTACACAGTATAGTCTCTGTTTAAAATATTGACCTTTTCATTTAAATGAAGTGTTGGCAGGAATTCAGATTCTGCGAGCGCTCCCGTTCAACCCCATGGTGACCCTGACGGTGTGGGATGTCTTCCTTCCTCGTCAGATCATTCTGAAGTGCTGTCGTTGGATATCGGACAACGTTTTGACGATGTTGAACATTTAAGGGACGTACTTCGAAATTTTGCAATAAAGCGGAATTTTGACTTCAAATTCATAAAGAACGAAAAACATCGGGTGACTGTGGAATGTGCTGTCAATGGTTGTCATTGGCGCCTTCATGCATCAAAATAGTATAATAAAAATACTTTCAAAATCAAGACAATCAACCCTTCACACACTTGCGGTGGTGGAATAGGTTTGGTGTCACATCCGAAAGCGTCCAAAAAATGGGTAAGCGCACGAGTGATTCAGAAGCTCAAGGACCGGCCCTTGTACAAGGCCATCGATATTCAGAAGGACATGTTGCGGGAACATGGTGTCTACATACCATACAAGCAGGCTTGGTTGGGAAAAGAGCATGCACGGGTGGTCCTCGACGGCAGTGACATCTCCAGCTACGACTTGTTGCTTTGGTATGTGGATAAGGTGGCTGAGACAAACCCCGACAGCGTTGCGATCGTGAAAAGAGACGGTGATCGTTTTAAACGTGCATTCTTTTCTTTCAGCGCATGTATTGTGGGATTCAAGAGGGGCTTGCAGGCCGCTGCTGTTTCTCGATGGTACCCACCTCCTTGGAAAGTATCGGGGTAATCTACTGGGCGCCACAGGGAAAGATGGAAACAATGGTTTTTTCCACGTCGCCTTCGGTATAGTCGACAACGAGACCGACGCCAATTGGACTTGGTTCATATCCAAGTTAAGCGATGCTTTATACGAGGAAGGAGATTATAATGAGATAATTATGTTCGTGTCGGACAGGTCCAAGGGCCTTGTGAACGCAATTGCGAGAGTCTTCCCTTCTTCGCCATATGCATACTGTCTTCAACATTTGTAGGCCAATTTCATGAAAGCCAATGTCAGACTTGGGAAGGCATTGAGGGAGGAGTGCTGGTCTATATACTTTCGCATTGCGTGGGCATCCACGGCTAAGGAATTCGATGATACCGTGAATGAACTGCAGGCCACATCACCCGAAGCCCATCACTGGTTGATTAATAAATCGGATATGGCACATTGGTCGAATTATCTATTCAGAGGTGATCGTTGGGGTGAGATGTATTCAAATGTCGCGGAGTCGTTCAATGCTTGGATCAAAGAAGCTCGTAATTTACCGGTGACGAAAATGGTCGACTTCATAAGGTCTGTGAATGTTGATTTACACTTAACATTTAGTGTTACCCTTTAAAAATATCAATACTTGTTTAATTAAAATTGTATGTCTTTAAATATTAATTCAATCATTTAAATATTTATCTTACTGTTTAAACACGTTTACCAATTATTTAACTATCACTGTCTTTGTTTAACCTTATTTGCCAGGTTCAAGTTGATGCGCAAGTTATGTAACCGTCGTGAGCAAGCGAACAAATGGGAGACCTACTTATGCCCAGACATACATTCGAAGGTAGAGATAATTGTCGAGGATAGCCGAAATCTTTGTGTTGGTCATTGTGTGTACGATCGCTACGGCGATCGACCAAAGGCAAAGAACTCAGAGATCTTGCCATCGAACTTGTTCATGTCGAAGGTGGCAAGTTTATGGTTTCCCTGCAAACACGCCATACCGCACTAATACGCATGGACACCAACGCTCATCGATTTATTAGCTGCTACTTCACCGTCGACAATTACAAACCCGGGCGATAAGGAAGCTATATTCCCCATACTCGACGATGACAAGCCTTCAGACGGAAATCGTGAGCTTCGTTTGCCACCGCCTGTGATGAGAAGGCAGCCTGGGCGTCCTAGACGAAAGAGGATCGAGTCACAAGTGTTTGATGTCCGCGAGTTACATTGCAACCACTGCCATGGATCCGGTCACAATCGTAGATCTTGTAATGAAACTGTCGCCGACTAGGCATTGTAAATAAGCCGACTTCTAAAGAGAAACAATCTGAATTGATTGGCAACTTTCCATATTTAAACTCTTATTCTTTACGGTGAACGCATTTATTTAAACAGAGACAGTGTTATGTTAAACGGAGAAACTGTAATTTTATATATTTCAAACTGATATTTAAACGATATATGGTATATTTAAACAATGAAACTGAAATGTAAACAATGAGAACGTAAATTAAACAATGAAATGAAACTGAATGGAATTTAACCTGCTTTACAATTGAAAACAAACAAAATTTACATTGAGATATACAAGTCATGTTCTTCGAAAACAAAAACAATGAATTAAATTTGTCCTGGTTTACATTCGAAAACAAAATTTACATTGACATATACAAGTAATGTTTTTCGACAACAAAATTTAACCCGCTTGTGACGACCCCCCTTTCTCATGGACGCCGGCTGCCCTCCCCTCCTTAAGTATGCGGGAAACATACTTTAATCTAAGGTAAGGAACGTCTGTCTGCGGTAGCCGTAGCTTCTCACCCTAAAGTAATTGCTCGATAAACCGCATGACGTAGACGGCGCAATCGACGCTTCCTTGTTTTTTGGCGTGGGGTTTCCATGTCGTGCACGAGTGGGTACTTTGTCATCGCCGACTCGCCGAACTCCATATTGACATAATTATCGAATAGATTCTGCTGTCGACATATGCAAGTTGAGATTAGAATATCGATTAAATACCAAATACTATTAATCGGACATAATTAAAGAACTTACCATGTCCAACGCGTCTTTATCGTACCCCGCGCATGAAGAATAATGCATGTATTCTTGTTTATCATTGTCAAGGACGACATGGAAGTGGCCATTCATGATTATCGGGAGGATGACAATTTGAACTTCATGCAGGTTGCGCATATCATCCCCGATCATAGCCATAGTTGTTTCATATGCGTCATCCTGCTTTGACATAAACAGCGCCAGCGGTCGTGTGATGGAGGCGCGCTTCTTGTAAGGATATGGCACTTTGCTCAGCGACTTTTGTATTATGCATACGAAAGCATCCATCACATCATCTGTGACCATCTCCTTCCCCTCAAGCATAGTATATAGTTTGTCCCGTGTGGTGCTGACAGCGTCATTCTTCCACACGACAGTGCTGAGGTTAAACGATAACAGATATAATTACCCCATATTGTAAATATTTAAATGATATAGACAATTTTCAAATGATATTATAAATATTTAAACGTTAAATACATATATTAAATGATAATATATAAACATTTAAACACTATCATAAAAACTTAAAACACTATCATAAAAACTTTAAACTTACCTGTCCATAGAGCAGTTGAGGAAGATCCTTATCAACTCCTGCTCGTATTTGTTAAGACGCGACTGGCCAACCCATTTTTTCTTCTTCGGAATAAAAGCTTTCCTAGCCGTCTCGTCCGATTGTTGATTGGCCTTGATCATCTCTCTCGTTGCTTGGTCGGGGTCTTCATGGGGCACTGTCGTTGAGCCTTCACGGTGTTTAGCACCAGCAGCATCTTCCTTCGATGAGGGAACGACGATGACAGCATCAACCGCAGACACATCCTTACGTGGTTGTTCTTGTTGTGGGATTGCGTCTGGCTTCGATGCGGGGACGACGGCGACAACATCAATCGCAGACACATCCTTACATGGTTCTTGTTGTTGTGGGATTGTGTCCTGCTTCGATGTGGTACTGTCGGCCACGTCTATGGCCACGGCAACAGATTCAACGATCTTCTCAACCGTGGCCACGGCAACAGCATAATCGGGAGACAAACCCTTAGCTTGTTCTTGTTCTTCAGGGATTGTGTCCATCTTTGATGCCTCACTCTCGGCAGCTGGTTCCACCAGGTCGGGGATTTCGTTAACAAGAGAGTTAACGATCTTCTCAACCGCGGCAACGGCCACATTATCTACGATGTCCTCCACCGTCATGGCCATGTCATCAACGGTGACAGATTCAGTAACAACATCAGCCGCCGATGGTGTTGCTATTGTTTCATCGTTAGCCGGGCGTGGAGAGCAGGAAGCGATTGTTCTCCTCTTTTTCGCAAGTCTCTTCGAATGTGGCCGTCTTGGAATGGGGGGCTGCCACAATAAGGGGGACTGTCGTTGTCGTGGTAGGGGGATTGTTGCAATCTGGCGGGGTAGGGGAATGGCGTCGAGCGCGCACGATAGAGGCTGCCCTCTCATCCTGCCTTCGAGCAAGTGGTTCCGGAGCAATAGCATCTATCCGTCGGTTGGCCCCAATAAATATTTCTTCTTCAGCATTCGCCGGAACCAGCTCAGGAAACTAACATATGTAAACCAAACAATTTCAGCGAAATCATCATTTTAAACTATAAAAACTATATTTAAACAAAGTTTTATATATTTAAACATTATACAATATATTTAAACGGAGAACAAAATATTTAAACCATTATGAATAACTTTTAAACTGTAAATAATAAAGTTAAACGCTAAATAATATGTTTAAACATTAAAGACTTATGTTAAACATTGTTTATGATTTATTATCTCTTTTCCATCGAGCGATGACAAGCTGGTTTCTACCGTCGCTTGCTTCCGGTAAGTACTTTCACCGTAGCACAGCATCCTTGGGATCTTGCCGAAACGGACTTTCTTCCCCGTTCCGGTCAGCTCGTAAAACCACACGTTAAGCGCGACCGAGCAACCCTTAATGTACCTCGTGTTGGTCTTCTTCCGGCGCATCTATCTTGCACTCGAGCGTCGCTTGTGGAATGTCCTCCATAAGCCACTTGGCGTCGCCCACGCCCATGCGTGATCGCCCCTATGGCGGGTAGATCATCGACATAATCAACGATCCGGTTTGGAACCGAGCATGATGTATTTAGGAATAGGATCTGCACCCATGAGGTACACCATCGAGTTTGACAAAATTATCTTCTTCTCCCCTCGTCGAACAAGTTGCACAAGAGTGCTCTTGATGGAGTCTCGTGCTCTCGTAGGTTTTTGATAAATACCTCCCTCGAACGCTAACCGTGTTTTCTTCTTCCGAAGACGCATCGCGTCGCCATCGCAACGTTGAGACCAGAACGAGGGCCACATCTTGAGGGCTCGAAACCTCGCCAGCTTTTCCCGATCCCGAATTTATTAGTGCGGCCATCGCACCTTTGCAATAGAGAATCAAGAAGGGCCCTCTCTTAGAATATAGCTTCCACTTTCGATGAACGTCGCGAACGGTGTCCTCGGATGATCTCCCGGTGTCGAGAGGTCATGTTATCTTTCAATTCAGCTAAGGTCTCCACTACCGGTGTCAAATAGCATCGCCCATTAACTAGGTTGACCGCCATAATCACAAGCCTGCGACAATAACAACACATTCAACATGCAGTATTCACAAATGTTTAAGCAGAAATATAAGGTTGTAAACGATGACCTCTCAGTTGTTAAACAGAGATATCAATTGTTAAACAGAGACCCAGTTTATTAAACAGAGACGACAAGACTTAAACAGAGACAAAAAGATTTAAACTGTAACATCTCATTTCTTAAACGTAAACCTCATTTGTAAAACTGCAACCATATCAAACGAAAGGAGAAATGTACATTATAAATATTACACAAATCATAACAATCGAAAAAACTATTTCGATAGTGTATACAGACGAAAATACAAAACAAAACAAAACCCCTAGCCGAGAAATTGCCTCGCAGACTAACAAAACCCAGGTAGAAATCCCCTACGGACTTGATATCTTCCAACAAAAAGCAGAGCACAAAACAAACCGAAAAATCTTTCTTTGTAACAACTCAAGAATATAAAACCATACTCAATACCTTAGATTGCAAACCCGATGAAATGCCAACTACTATGCGCGGGAGTTCTCCTTCGAGATACCGGTGGAAAGGGAAAAACTGCATTTATAGAGGCTTTGCACGTGAGAGACAACTCGAGACGACTGAAAATGGAAAAGCTGAAGACGAGAGTTGAGAAAAATAAGTAAACGGCTCCAGTTAATTCTTCTCTTGGGGTTACCCTACGGAAAACCCCCCCACTTCCTCTCAACCCGCCGAAATGGCTGCAGCCACGACTCCCCATGCAAGGGCATTTTCGTCCATAAAATTTGAAAATCACTCCGTCGACATCCGTTACATGCTTTGGGGGTTTGAAAAACATAAACTTTAAAAGGAATGGGTTTTTAGGGATTGCAAAACTAACGGGGTGTTTTTGGCAATATTGCAAACTTACAGGGTTTTTTTGGCAATTTCCACTTAAATATAAGTTAAATTTTAATTTAATGTAAATAAATAAAGTAAAAATATTCAAAAGATTAAAGCAAATAGAATCAATGAAGCTCTCATTTGAGGATGGGACTATATGGTCCACCACTTTTTCACATGTCCCCCTTGTTGTCAGTTATAGGTTTGTGCTACAATACCAGTTTTACGGTGTTATTTTTTATAATAATTACTATAGTAATAATAATAACTGGAAATTCTAAAAAAAACCCTTAAGTTTGCAATTTTGCTAAAAATACCATTTTAATTTGGAAATCCCTAAAAACCCCTTTTTTTAAACATAATGTTTTGCAAACCCCCATAGCATGTAATGGTTATTAACATAGTCATTTTTTAATTTCATGGATGAAAATGCCCATTGCATGGGAAGTCATGGCACTGCAATCATTTCGCCAATTTGAGAGGAAGTGGGGGGTTTTCTTAGGATAATCCCAAGAGACAACCTTTACTGGAGCCGTATACGTTTTTTCTCAACTCGCCTCTTCAGCTTTTCCTTTTTCGAAGTTGTCTCTACCTCGATATCCTCTGTAATTTCAGCTTTTCCCTTTCCACTGGTGTCTCAAAGGAAAAGTCCCACGCAAGTATTCGGCATTTCATCAGTTTGTAATCTAAGGTATTGAAGAAGTTGTGATTATGGTTTTATTTTAACTATTCTGTTACAAAGAGAGATTTTTTTAGTTTTGTTTTGTGGTTCTGTTTTTATTGAAAGATATTGAAGTCTGCAGGGGGATTTCACGGCTAGGGTTTTGTTTTGTTTTACATTTTTGTCTGTGTGCGCGATCAAAAGAGTTTTTTGACTGTTATGATTTGTGTAATGTTTATAATGTAAGTTTCCCCTTTCATTTGATATGGTTGCAGTTTTACAAATGAGGTTTCCGTTTAAGAAATTAGTTTTAGTTTAAAACATTATGTCTCCGTTTAAATATTGTGGTTTCTATTTAAAAAACTAGGTCTCTGTTTAACAAGTGATATCTCTATTTAACAATAGAGGTTTCGGTTTAAAAACTTATCTTTTCGCTTAAAAAATTTGTGAATACTGCTGAATGTATTGTTATTGTCTCAGGTTTGTGATTATGGCGGCAAACTTAATTAATGAGCGATACTACTTGACATCGGTAATGGAGACCTTGGCTGAATTGAAAGTTTACATGACCCCTTGACACTTGGAGATCATTCGAAGGATATTGTTTGCAGCATTCACTAAGCTGGAAGCTGTATTCCAAGAGAGGATTCTTTTTGATTCTTTGTTGCAAAGGTACGATGGCCGCACCAATTAATTCAGGATCGGGGCAAGCCTGCTGAGTTTCAGGCCTGAAGATGTGGCTCTCGTTCTTGGTTTGTGTTGCGATGGAGACGTAGCCGTGTTTCAAAAGAAGAAAACACGCTCAGCTTTCGAAGAGAGGTATTTATCAAAAACCTACTAGAGATACAAAGACTCTATGAAGAGAACTCTTGAGCAACTTATTCGACAGAGGGGAGAAGAAGAAAATTTTGTCAAACTCCTGATGATGTACCTCATGGGTACAGTCCTCTTCCCAAATACCTCATGCTCGATTCCGAATTAGATCCTTGATTATGTCGATGATCTACCTGGCATGTGGCGATATGCATGGGTGCAAGCAACGCACAAGTGGCTTATGGAAGACGTTCGACAAGCTGCCGCTCGAGTGCAAGCTGAATACGCGGGAAGAAGACTAACACGGGGAACATTAAGGGTTGCTCGGTAGCATTGAACATCTGGTTTTACGAGATAATCGGAACTTGAAAGAAAGTCCATTTTGGCAAGACCCCAAGGATGTTGTGCTACGGTGAAAATAGTTACCGAAAGCAAGCGTCGATAAAAACCAGTTTGTCATTTCTGGAAGGAAAGGCGGTAATAAATTATGAACAATGTGTTTAACAATAGTAGTTAATGTTTAAATATAATATTTAGCATTTAACAGTTGTAGTTTCTATTTAAACATATTCTTTAGTGTTTAAACTTTTTGTTTTCTGTTTAAATATATGCGATTCCGTTTAAATATATAAGTTAAACATTTAAATACATTTGTTAGTGTTTAAATTGAATGATTTCACTGAGATTGTTTTATTTACATATGTTAGTTTCCTGAGCTGGTCCTAACGATTGTTGATGAAGATATGTTTGTTCGGGCCAACCGCCGGGGGTTTTATTGCTCCAAAACCACTTGCTCGAAGGCAAGATGAAAGACCAACCTCTTCCGTGCGCGCTCAACGCCGTTCCCCTACTTCTAACCCAACAAGCCCGCACATTCCTCGGCGCTGGAGAAGCCCCCCTACCCCGCCGACGATAACACCCCCCGTCGACCATGACAGTTCCTTGATCACTACAGCCCCCCCCGATTGCGGCAGTCCCCTGACGGCAATAGGTGACGATGTCACTGCAACTCTTCTGCAAGTGTGCCAGATATTGATAACCAAGTTCTCTCGGCTCGTCGCTCTGATTGAGGCGTTGGAAGGATGGTCACAATCGACTGACCACACAAATGAAGTACCCGGGATGGACGTTAGTGGGATGGACTCGGATTTTGACGATGAGGACGTCATCGGAATGGCCATTTAAAGACGGCCACGTTTGAAGAGGCTTCCAAAAAAGAGAAAAACAATAATGCCTCTCTGTCCACCACCGGCTGACGATGAAACAATAGCAGCACCATTGGCGACTGATGCTGTTATTGAGTCTGTTCCCGTTGATGACATGCCGTTCACGGTGGAACTGGCTGCCGACAGTGCCGCATCGAAGATGGACACAATCCGTGAAGAACAAAAACCAGTTAAGGGTGTATCTCCCATTGATGTTACTGCCATGGCCGCGGTTGACAAGATCGTTGATTCTGTTGTCAATGAAATCCGGGTCACGTTGGAACCAGCGGCCGACAGTGCTGCATCGAAGGTAGACACAATCCCACAACAACAAGAAACATCTAAGGATGTGTCTCTGGTTGATGCTGTCATCATGCCCGCATCGAAAGAAGATGCTGCTGGTGCTAAACACTAACAATCGTCAATAACAATGTTGCATGATGATCCCAAAAAAGCTGTTGACGAGGGGCAAGGGAACGCCACCGATAAAAAAAATGAAAAATATGATCCTTGCCAACCAACAATATGAAGAAGTTCGGAAAGAATTTATTCCGAAGAAGAAAAGATACCCTAGACAATCGCGCATCAACAAATTCGAACAGGAGTTGATAAGGATATTCCTCAACTTCTCTATGGACATGTAAGTATGAAGTTTTTATGTTATTATTTAAATATATATGTTCCCATTTAAGTTATGTAGTTTCCATTTAAATAATATCGTTATCATTTAAAAGATTGTTTTACCGTTTAACCTTGTTAGTTACTATTTAAATATTTACATTATTGTTTAAATATATATATATATATATTCCACTTAGGATTATGTGTTTTTGTTTAATTATATCTTTTACCGTTTAACCACAGAACTATCGTGTGGAAGAATGACTCTGTCAGCACCACACGGGCCAGACTATTCCCGCTGCTTGACGGGAAGGAGATGGTGACAGACGATGTGATGGACGCTTTCATATGCATAATACAAAAGTCTCTGACCAGAGTGCCATATCCTTATAAGAAGCGCACCTCCATCACACGACCACTGATACTATTTATGTCAAAGCAGGAAGACATGGCTGACACGACGTTCGCTATGATCGGAGATGCCTCGCGCAACCTGCATGATGTTGACATTATTATCCTCCCGATAATCATGAATGGGCACTTCCATGTTGTAGTCCTTGACAATAACAAACAAGAATACATGTGTTATTCTTCATGCCAAATTGATGAGTATGATAATGACGCATTCGAAATGGTGAGTTCTTTGATAAATAGAGTTTGATAAATAATCGATATTCTAATCTCAAATTGTATACCTCGACAGCTGAGACTATTCGATTGCATAATCGATATGGAGTTCAGTGATACGGTGACCGTAAGGTACCCTCTAGTTCACGACACTAAAACCCCACGACAAAACAAAGGAAGTGTCGACTGCGCCGTCTATGTCATGCAGTTTATCGAACAATTACTCAACGATGAAAAGCTACGGCTACCGCAAGCGGAGGTTCCTTATCTGAGATTAAAGTATGTTACCCGTATACTTATGGACCTGAGCGTAACCAGCATCACTGAGAAAGGGGGTCTTCAACTGCGGGGAAACAGAGTTGACCCGATATTGTTTGTTTTCAAATATAAAATAGTTTTGTCATTATTTATTTAAATTCAATTCATTATTTTAAAACTTTTCAATGTTTAAATATCAGTATTTCTTTTTAAAATGAAGTATTCTTTAAACAACAATGTCTCTATTTAAATATATGTGTTAACATTTAACAATAAGCGTTTCTATTTAACTTTCAGTGTTTACGTTTAAATAACAAAGAATGACAAGGAAATTAGATTTTATCTGTTTAAATATCAAAAGTTGACACTTAAATAAGTTTGTTTCTTTTTAAAAATGTGTTTATTTACAATGCCTAGATGGCAACAATTTCATTGCAAGATCTACGATTGTGACCGGACACATGGCAGTGACTGCAATGTAACTCACGGACCTCAGACTTTTCCGGCCATCAATGGAACTCGTTAGGACCTCACCGACTTTGAAACCAAAGTGAAAATGACGACCAAAGCTCTGATACCACTTGTTAGTTCCTCCGTTGTGGTTTGTGGGTATTAGGTAACACTCAATCACTCATAGAAGTCTCACACAAACCAATAAAGAAAGAGCACACAAACAAACACAAGGAGACACACAACGTTGGTAACCCAGTTCGGCGTCCACTCACCTACGTCTGGGGGGCCAAGCCCGGAGATAAACAATCCACTAAAAGAGGTAAAAATACATGAGTACAAACACTTGTCACTCACTCACTCAACAATGAAGATCACTACCCTCTCTAGATTGTCTAGTGCTCACCAACTCTCCTCCAAGAGTTACCCAAGAGATACACTTACAATCTACGAGCAAGGTAGCTTATATAGACGCCTCAACGTCCCAAATATAGCACATACCTCTTTTAGAATCTCCGCGGCTACTAATTTAAAAACCTGCCGAAATTAGCTGTTGCAACTCCTGTTGTAACATAAGTTGCAACATGGCCCTGACTGCTGACTTGACTGAGTTCTGGTTATGTTGCGGACTACCTCAAGACCCATCAACCTCCCGGTCATGCTTAGTCCGAGTCGATGCAGCCAAATCTCCCGATCCCGACTGCCGGTAACTAGCCTACCTCCTCAGCTCCTCATCACGCAGTCCCCTCGCAAGGGGCGCACGTCCTTGTGCGTCTTCCATGAAACTTGCCAAATTCTGCTAAATTTGGTCTTCAAAGATTCTCCAAACTTGATCTTCAATTCACCCAAGTTTGGTCCTCAAATCTTGCCTTCAATGGACTTCAATCAATCTTCATCATATCTTCAAGGATTCTTCAAATCATATCTCCTTCATTCATACCATGAATAGATATTTCTTTAATAAAGCTCCACCATATTTAGTCTTCAATCAAATCACTCTAAGTATGGTCTTGATATGATCTTGTCTTTCATGTTTCCAAGAATAGCTTCACCATGATCTTCAAGATATTTTGTAGACTTACTAAAAATAGCTCCACCATGATCTTCAAGATATTTGGCTTGCACTCCAAGTCTCCATGCTTGCCACATCATCAATTATGCCTTATCACCATGGTTGCCACGTCATCTTCCTTGGTGTCAAATCATGCCAATTTAAATAGTGCGGTTGCACTAACATAAACATTACTATATAGTATTTCTCTATAGCATCATATAGTGTTTGTATAGTATTGTACAATACTAAATTACTAAGGTGTTTTGCTTGTTAGGCTGACCGTTTACCATTCTAATGAGATACCACATGTTATCATGTAGTTCACTATTTTGGATTTTTCCGATTTGAATTGTTTTATATAAATATGTATGTTTATATTTCATTTTATTACCATTGATTATTTCTTTCAAATAGATTAATTATTATTTGTTCAATATGAGTTTAGCTATTGATAATATTAATTGTTATAGTGTGGAAAACATAGCAAAGGTGGCAGAGAGTTTTAGAAAATTTGTTACCCATTTTCTTTAATTTTGTTATATTTTTTACTTTTGCAATATTTATTTTTAAAATATATCAATGTTTGGACTGGGCTGTATTTTCGTATTTAATATTTTACCACTTGAAAGAAATAAAAATACACAACTAAAAAAAAAATATGCGAGGGCTGGAAATACACAAAAAATATTAAGAATATTGAAGAAACATCAAATAGGGTGATAACACATAAAGTATAATTTGAGAAAATATATTTTGAGAATGATCCTCAAATTATTCTCAAATATTCTTTTTTTTTTAATTGGCTCTTCTAATTATGTCATTATATATTTTGTAATATGGTAAATATTTGAAATCTTTGTAAATTGATATCCAAATATTTTCTTTTCTTTTTAGATCATTTTACCAATTTATAAAATATGACCTCTATGTAATTGATTGATCAATGAAAATACAACCCTCTTTCATAGGGTGAACTAATTCTATGTAACTTTTTTTTTTTAAAAAAAAATAAGATAAATCACGTAGACAAAGAATATAGATAAGCAAAGAAATAAAACATGATAAACGGGGAACAAAGAAGAAAGAAAGGTGCAGGTGATTTCACTAGAAGTGGGAGGGAGATGACCAACAAAGAAAGCTAAACTTGGGAGAATGATGGTTTTCCTAGGGTGAGATAAGAAACACAGAGCGAACAAGCCGAAGTTCTAGTAGGCGCCCGAGAAGATTTAAGTTGCGCTTGATGGTTGCAATAGAGTCTTCTCACTCTATCCTCTTAGCTTTTGAAGTTGCATTTAATTAAAAAAAAGTATATGGTCAGTTTTTAAAATTACCAAAGATAGTGGGAGTGAATTAGTCTTAAAGATTCATGTATTTTGCTCAAGCCAAACATACTAAATAATAGCATGAGCAAAGACGTCCCATGTTTCCATGCAAAGATAATAAGATTGGATCTTCAAGAGAGCTATATTTCATGTAGAGATGGGAGATGAGTTTGGTTAAATAGTTAACTAAAATGGCTCCAAATCCTCTTAGCAAAAGGACCAGTTTGGAGTAGTAAGAAGTCTCCTGCATTCCGTTCTTCCAAGTTTTCAGTGTGAGAATTTTATTGTTTCAAGCAAGCTAATTGAAGAAGTTAATTTTGCTTGGTCGTTTATCCTTTCAAATAGTTTAGGTAGCATGGTAGTGCAAATCTCCACCATTCAAGAGAATATGTGATTCTTAGAGTTTTGGGACCGCTATGTTATTCTTAAGAAAATATCATCAATGATACCCTTAGAAGCTAATGGGGAGGTTTGCATAAGGTGTGCAAGGTCCTTAATAGTGCCTAAAGGTTAATGAGAATCACTAAATATTTTCGGGTAGATGTGCATTAGCGCATGACCACCATACCATATGCCTAGGCTTGTCAATTATCCCTAGCCTCAACTAGGAACCCAATACCTAGCCCCGATGGGGCCAGGGACAAGGATAATTTTTTGGGGTCAGAGCCGGGATGGGAGGTTGATTCACTAGGGAACAGGACAGGGATAGGGATTGCCATTCTGTTATAAAATACAAATATCTAAATAAAAATGTTGAAAATCCCATATGCTTATTTAATTATTAAATTATTGATAATTAAATATATATATATATATATATTACTACTTACTAGAGAAAATTGAGTAAATAAAACCCTGGAGTTTAAACATGCACACCCACTCTCTTAATATATATATATATATATATATGAACCTTTTAAACCAATTGTTTTAGGAGTAATGCTATATAGGCAAAATGATAGGCAGAATAGATAGTCCGAATGACGTGGATGCCAAGTTGGCATCCATGTCAGTATCCACATCATATTTTATCTCTTTTTTGAAAAATAATTTAATTTAATTTTTTTATATAACCGATTATAAAATTTTATACCCAAAATTTTATAAAATTTAAATCCTAAATCCTAAGCCTTGTGGAAAATCCTTTATTTCCATCTCTACTAAAATCTCAAAATCTTGAATATCTAATGTTCAAACAACAAAAAAGTCAAGATTCTAGAAGCAGAAATTGAATGGAGGGGGAAAATGAAAGCGAAATAAAACTGGAAAATCCTTTGGTGGAATAGATTCAATACTTAGTGTCTGTTTTGGGGTAAATTTTTTTACTATGTCACTAACTTTTGCTCATTTTCACTTTGATCACTAAACATCAATTTATATCAATTTAGTCACTCAACTTTAATTTGCTTTCACCGGACAATAAATCAAGGATTTCAACCCACAATTGATTACATGACTGTCTGAAAATCCAAGTCAGTCCTCCCTATGGCACATTATTAAGTCTATTGGAGGCATTCATGTCATCGAAAAAGAGCCACATCATTCATTTGGGTTCCGAAATTCCTTGATTTACTATCTAGTGAAATCAAGTTAAAGTAGAGTGACCAAATTTATACAAATTGAAGTTCGGTAATCAAAGTGAAAATGAATCAAAGTTTAGTGACCTACAAAAAAACTTACCAACCGTTTGGTTCGCCGTAATCTAAAAAGATTACAATGTTTGGATTGGTGGTGATGGTAATGTCGATGGTAATCTGTGATTACCAACCTTGGAATATTACCAAGGAATTTGGTAATCTCATTACCACCGGGTAAATTTTTTACTAGGTTATTAAACTTTGACTCAATTTTACTTTAATCACCGAACTTCATTTTATATCAATTTGGTCACTCAACTTTAATTTGATTTTACCAAGCAATAAATTAAGGATTTCAATTCTCAATTGATTACATAACTATTTGAAAATCCGAGTCAGTCTTCCCTATGACACATTATTAAGTTTATTGGAAGCTTTCATGTCATCAGAAAAAGAGCTACATCATTCATTTGGGTTCCGAAATTTCTTAATTTACTACCCAGTGAAATCAAATTAAAATGGAGTGACTAAATTGATGCAAATTGAAGTTCGGTGATCAAAGTGAAAATATGCCAAAGTTTAGTGACATGCTAAAAAATTTACCCGTCAGTTTGGTTCGTGGTAATGTTTTTACATTACCGCTTGTTAGGCGGTAATCTAAAAAGATTACCATGTTTGGATTGGTGGTGATGGTAATATCGATGGTAATCTGTGATTACTAACCTTGAAATATTACAAAGGAATTTGGTAATCTCATTACCATCAAAACAGGTGCCTATGTTGGATTACCAAGTGGGTGATAATCTTAAACTTTTTTTTGGACAATATGCCCTTTGTTTAAAAAAACTAATTTTCAAAAACTACATACTTTACCCGTTGGATAAAAAAACTTAATTTTAGATATTATTATTTTGAAATATCTTTAACTTTGAAAATTTAATTTTTTTTGTATTATAATTATTTTTTAATGTAAAATTTTTTATTTTATCTTAGCTTTTCATTTGCTTAAAATTTTAAATATAAATGTAATTTGGGAAAAATGTGCAAAAAATAATCTTTGATGTTATAATTTAATTATTTTAGTTGCAAATTTTATTTTATTTTAAATTTAAACTTGCTCAAAATTGTAGATACAAGGGTATTTTGGGAAATTTAGAATATTACTAGGTTGATTACTATGTAATATGAGTTCCCAACCAAACATATATCATAAATTAGCACAACATTCCTAGGCATCTAACATTCCGGATCTTATTATCAACGTAATCTCATTACGTGGTAATATCATTATCGCGAAGAAAATGACCCCTCAAGTTAACAAAGGCCTTGACTTCCATCTTCCCATTTAAGGCTGTGTGACCGATGGTGGAGGCCTTATTCCGAGCTGGCACTTCGAAGGAGCCAAAAGGCCATGTTCCAAGTTGGTACTCTAAAGGAGCTAAGACCTCATGGAAAAAGATGATCTATAGAAGGAAGAAACGAAGCCTTGGACAATCATGTGTGGTGTCATGTCTTGTCATGAGTCAAGTATTGTTTGTACTTGTCCTTTTTTTTGTCTTTCTGAGGTGGAGAGAAAGTACAACTTCTTCTTTTTCTTTTTTAAATGTCTTTTAAAAGTTGTACGGTGTATTTTTGCTTTTTATAAAGTGGCTTTTTTTTTCAAAAAACAAATATTACTTTTTTTTTAAAAGTAAATAATACTACCCTGAAGAGTCTTTGACCCTGTCTTAGGTTGACCATGGGTTTGGTCTGTAAGATCGTGGGTATATAGCCCATGGTTTTGGTCTTCTATAAAGACCATGGGCTTGACTTGTCTTCAGCCTATAGTTTTGTGTCCTTTTGGAGTCTATATAATGTTCCTTAGTGTTTGTATTCCAGCATCGGTTGAGAGGTTCGATAAACTTGTCACTAGCGCTAGTTGTCTTATAAATAAAAAAATTTATGTTTTATATTTTGCTTCTTTTTCTTCTTTTATGTTGTGTGTTTCTCCATGTCTTTCGTCTTCGCTTAACGTAGATAGACCAACTGGGAGGGATGAGTGTTAAGCAAAGGAGGACACAAGAGATGGAGAAGCAAAATATTAGATATATATTTTTTTTATTTATAAGATAACTAGCGCCGGTGACCGGTCGATCAAACCTCTCAACTGATACAGGAATGCAAACACTAAGGAGCCTTATATAGACTCTAAAAGGATTCAAAACCATAACTTGAAGATAAATTCAAGTCCATGATCTTTACGGAAGACCAAGAATCTAGGGGTATAGACCATCATGGCTCTATCCTCCATTATGAGTAGTAGTGTTGATAGGAATTTAAAATCTCTTTTTGCCATCATCAATGCCTTTCCATAATTGTGGATGTTCTTGCACCGCTTCTGGCTCAGCTGTGAAGTTGTCAAGTATAGTCTTTATTTTGCTGGGAGTAATAATCACCTAATAAGGAGAGCACATGTAAACGATTTCTATTTCAATATAATGTCTTCTTTCATCTCTGGATACCCAGTCTCGTACCCTGGTGGAATAGATTCAATACTTAAGTTAACAAAGGCTTTGACTTCCATATTCTTGAATATTTTGTGAAGTATCGGGCTGAGTTTTAAATTCTTCTTAAAAAACTTCAACTATTTTTCTTTAGTTAAACAAACTTTTGTAAGAAATCCATACTCCATTAATTCTTTAATAGAGATAGATACTCCTTCAAGTTCTTGATATTCCCATGAAGAAAGATCTAAAGAAATTCTAATCATGTGGATCATCTTCTCCATGAGGTCGTGGCTCTTCCGGAGTGCAAGCTCTGAACAAGGCCTCCACCATTTGTCATACAACCTTGAACAAGCTTCCTACCCTCTAAAGGCTTCCTTATCGAGGCTCAGAGATGACTGGGAGCTGAATAGAACTTGCGAGCTTCAGGCTCTGCAGAGTCATCGGACCAGGGATCGGAACAATATCTCTAATACCAAATATATGGACAGGGGTTTGTGGTTTACTGTTTAGAATTTAGAGAGAAGGTTTTCAGTTTACAATTTACACATAATAAAGAAAATTTAATTTTTTTTTTATAAAAATAGAGAGAGAGAGAGAGAGAGAGAGAGAGAGAGAGAGAGAGAGAGAATGACGTGGATGCATGCCAACTTATCATCCATGTCATTCGGATTACCAATTTGGTATGTCTATTCGTTAAGAAGAATAAGAGAGTGAATTTTGGGGATTTAGATTAAAAAAAATTATATCTATCTATTTTTTAAATTAAAAATTTATTTTAAATAAAAAATAATATATTTGATACATTTACATTAAGTATGATTGAGATTTGATTGATGCTAAATCGATTGTATTAATTTGGTTGAGATTGCAATATATGTATTGATTATGATTTGTTTGATGCTAATGTAAATTATAGATGATGCTAATTTGATGGTATATTTTTAATTTTTATTCTGATTATGTTACAAGAAGGGTGCGTTTGGTTAGCCGTAATTGTAAATACAGGGGATTTTTAGTTACAATGTAACTGAAAATACATGGATTTGAAAATACAGTAATTACAAATCTGGTATTTGGTTTGAGGTAATTGAAAATACTGTATTACAGAATTTGGTGTTTGTTATGAGGAATTTGTCAATCTGTATCACCTTAATAACAATTTTTTATTTTATTTTTTTTATGACAATAGAAATTATTTTAATACATGTAATTATTATATTTATCACTATAATGATCTCAGGAACGTCTCTCTATTTTGTGTTACGTGTTCCAAATGTATTGTGACATGTCAATAAGCTAAATAATATTTCCATCAGTAACCTTATTCACCACTAAAATGTAAGAACAGAACAAAACCATTTGCGTCTTCAATTATTAGTCTCATCCAAACACAACACACAATAAACATTAATTGCAAAGTCAATGTAAACTAATAATAAAGAAATCAAATCACAAAAAGTTCAATCCCTTTTATTTTCCATTTGATCAAACCAATGATCTCACGGGCTATGCTGCAGTGGCAATGCACGGAAACCCAAATCTCATCGCATAGCTGCACATCTATTACGCTCTCCTTCTTGGCCTCATCCGAGAGTGATAACACTGTCTTCTGCTCCACCGAGCTCGATATTGATCTCCCAGCCTCTGCTCTCCATTCATTAAGAGCTTCAGAACCGACAAGGGAACGATCAGTGCAGTCACAGAAGTGGAGCGCGGGGATTGGGATCCAAGTGGCGAAGTGCCGATGGTGGACGGTTGAATCAGGGCGGCATCGGGAGAAGAGAGTTGTGGCTGTGAGGGGGTTTCGAACACCAGGAGCTTCTTCCGAGGTCCGGTGAACAGTTGGCGACATTGGCTCTCTTGCTGCCACAACAGGGATAGGGGTCGGAGAAATTAATTGCATCACATGAGCTCTCCAGCCGGAGCTCCGAGAGGTGCGTTGGCGAGCTCTTCTTCAGCTCCGCGTGTAAAGCCGACACTCGTTCCCTGATATTATTTTTCAGGGGATTTGGTTTTACGCCCGGTTTGGGCATAAAACCAAACACACCCAAATGGATACTATAGTGTAAACCCAGTTACACCAGAGTTTACAAATACACCCAAACAACACAAAGGATTTTTTGAAGTAAAGTATTTGGCTTTACATGTAAAACCAAATACCTCCAAACGAACACCCCCCGAAGAGAAGCCTATGCCAGTGTGGTGCAAGCTCTGACAGCCGGTAGATAAGTAAGAAGCCCATTCCATAATATCGATCTTTTCTGAGATTCTTGAGAAAGAGATTCCAAGATGGATTGTCCTCGTAATTGTATTGAATGACCTTGGAGCCACAACAGGTAGTATTTGAGATATTTTTCACCACTATTTCCCTAAGAGAGCAATATTATGGTCCACCAAGTTTAAGATTCCCCATTCACCTTGGTCTCGAGATCTATACAAGTATACCTGGTTAATCAAGTGATAACTTGGATGGTTAGCCCATGTTTGGGCAGGACTAGAGGATGTCTCTTTGGATCCTGTTGATTTTTTTATTTTATAAAAATAAGGATTCAATTGAAGTATCAATTTATTTTGAAAATACAAAATTTAGAATAAATAACAAATTAAAAAAAAAATTTATAAAGATGCTAATTTTTCAAAAACTTTCAAATATTTGATCATGCCTACATAATAAAAATAAAAATATATATTAATAATTATAATAAAATAAAATATTGATAAAAAAATGTAGCGATTTGATATTTTTTTTTCTTTGTTGATTACTTGCAATGCATAAAAAGACTCAATGGTAAGATAATAATATTATGCTGTTAGAATATTATGTAAGATAATAGTAACTGTTTGGATAGACCAGAATTATGGCATAATCTGTACAATATGCCATAATTTAATATTTTCTGAGAATTATGCCATATTGGCTGTTTGAGTATTTATTTTAGAGTATAAAATTATGGCATAATATAGGCATTACGGTATAAAAAAATATTCCACTCTTTAGTGGAATATTTTTTTATTGTAAAAAGTCTTTCTCTTTCTTTTGATCCATCAACCAGCCACCAGTCCACCGGTGGCTCGGCCAACCTCTGACCACCGGTCACCGGTCCGGTTGGCGGTCTAACCGGTCATCGGTCCACCGACGGTCCGATCACCGGTCCACAAGCCTCCAGTGACACGCCGAGGATCCACCGATGGTCTGGCAAGCTTTCGGCTACTGGTCACCAGTCCAACCACCGGTCCAAAGGCCTCCGGTGACACGCCGGCGATCCATTGGTGGTCCGCCAGGCTAGCCTCCGGTGACACACCGGGGATCCACCGGTGCTACGGCCGACCTCCGACGACTGGCCACAGGTCCACTGGTGGTCTAGTTACCGATCGGTCGATCTCCGTAATTTTTTTTTATTTTGGTAACCAAACACTTATTCTGTAAGAATAAAATATGCTATAATTTCTGTAATAATCACTTGCACTTTCTATATAATAAAATTATATCATATTTTTTTTATTTTGCAACCAAACAGGTATAAAATCTAAATATAATATATTGATATTGTCAAAAATTAAGCCTTGTAATTTGAAAAATATTTAAAATCTTTAAGATTATAATTATGTGTATATTATAACATTCAATGAAAATTTTAAATATAATTCTTTTGGAAAAGAAAACATGTATTATGTACCCTAACCTAAAACCAAATTTATTACATATTGATATTGTCATAAATTAAATTTTATAACTTAAAAAACACTTAAACTTTTTAAAATTATAATTGTGTGATATAACAATAGTAAATAAAAATTGAAAACATAATTTTAAAACTTAAAAATTATGGGACTTCAAAATATTTTGGAGCCCCAAGGCCTATACCTAGGGTCGGTCCTCAAAAAATAAAAATTATGGGGCTTTAGACATAGACCTTAGTCCCCTATGTCTAGATGCTATCTTTAAAAGTTCAATTAATGGGGTCCTAAAAATTTTTAAAACCCTAAATGTAGGCTTTCATTGTCTATGCTTCCATTTCAGATTTTTCAGATTTGTCGATGTGAAAACACTACACTGACCCTTAACAGTACAAAGAACCAAAAAAACAAATAAAACAAAAGCTAAATTAAAAAAAAAGAAAAGAAAAAGAGCTAGTCCAGCATGTGCATGCCAAATGCAACTAGATTCTCGAATATTCCGTAATCACGTGCAATTCACGTGCCTCAGTAGCACTTAGCACCCCACGCCAGTCGCCGCGACCTTAATATATATATATATATATATATAACAAATGAGAGCCCGACCCATAACTCCCCTTCGCTGGCGCCACCGACGAGAATGGCGGCGACCCTCGAGCTCCACTCCGTGCTGCGCCTCCCTTCCTTGCCCTCTCCTCCGCGATGGGCCATCCATCGCGCCTCCATCGTATGCCGCGCCGTCTCTGCTGCGTCGCCCCCGATCTTGGTCGCCGATGGTGAGCTGGAGGCTCTGGATGGCCGCGAGCGCACCGTCGCCCGCATCGGATTGCCTAGCAAGGGCCGCATGGCTGAGGAAACACTGGAGCTTCTCAAGGTGTGGTGTTTACCTTTGACTTGTTTGTTTGGGTTTTTTGGTCTCTGGTTTATTGGGTTTTGGTTGTGGTTTTGTGGACAGGCTTGTCAGCTGACGGTGAAACAGGCGAATCCGAGGCAGTACGTGGCTTACATTCCTCAGGTTGTTTGGTTTTGGAAATTTACTTACTTTAGGTTGTTCTTATGTTTTATTTCTTTAATTAGTTATTTTTACCATTGAATGAGGAGAGGTGACATGAATCTGCAGCTTTTCTTCTTTTTTTTTTGGGGGGGGCGTAATGTGGATAGATTAATTAGGATAAGAGGATGAAATAGATGAATTGATGAAGGGTCCATTAAATTTTCAGTTTTATTTTCACAGTACTGGTGATTATTCCTGTTTAATTTTGTTTTAAGTTGGATGATATCAGTTCAATTGCTCTTATACTGGTTTTATATGTGTCACTTGAACCAGTGCTTGGATCAAGTTTTCAAATTGTTGTAAGATTGGGCAATGTTTTTGCTTCATGAAGATTTTTAATCTTGATGCCTCAGTGGCATATGTTGCTCCAATCTCATGGTGCAAAATAATCAATTCCTTAATTTATTTATGCAGCTCGAGAACTTGGAGGTGTGGTTTCAGCGACCTAAAGATATTGTTCGTAAATTAAAGTCTGGAGATCTAGACCTTGGTATTGTAGGTTTAGATACTGTCACTGAGCATGGACAGGTAACCTTTTGTATTGTGTGTGATAATGGTTCTATTCAATCCTTATATTCTCTTTTATTTACTGTATTAGATAGAAATGCTAGCGATGGGACTCTCTCAAAAATATGTTGTACAATCTGTGAGTGCTATATATGAAGTTAAAGAATTCCAAGAGTACACCAATAAAGTTCTATATACTCCTTAATGTCTATTCAAGTTGTTGCTTCAGATAGAGATCTTACAATAATTACCGTCCAAAAGTACATAGCACGATCTTTACTAGGCAAATCGGAAGATAAAAAATAAGAATTTAAACAGTATTCAGTAGAGCAACATGCAAAATATTGGGAATGCTTGCATATTACAAGTGCAACTTATGTGTTGAGTGCTTGATCCCGAGCCCTTTAAAACGAATTCTATGTTTGTTTCTTATTACATTCTCAATATGAAAATCAAGATAGGATGATGAATGCTTGGAATGCTGAGGTTGTTGAAAGATCTAGTTTGTTAATCATGGTATTCATAACATGCAACCTACTTTTATTTCTCTTAGATTCTCCAAGAATTTGTGAGACGCTAGAAGGAAATAAAGATAGAAGTGGGTAGTCAATCTGTCTTTGAGTTACTATAGTATCACCATACTTACCCTTGATTCTAACAACTATCAATTAAAGCTTTGTTGTTGTCACACTTTTCAATTGCTAAGTATGCTGAAGTATATACATTGATTCATTCCATTAGTTTAAACTCTTTTGGGCAGGGAAGTGAGGATTTGGTTCTCATTCATGATGAACTCGATTTTGGACATTGTCATTTATCTATTGCAGTAAGTACTTTAACTTATTCTGTTCTAAGTCATTGATATGTTCACCCTTTTTTCTGCAATATTACACTTTATTGGTTATTACATCAGATTCCCCAATATGGAATTTTCGAAAATGTGAACTCCATAGAAGAGCTAGCGCAAATGCCTCATTGGACAGAGGAGAGACCTTTAAGAATAGCAACGGGATTTTCATACGTACGCCAACATTCTTTCTTTCTTTCTTTTTTGGTTTTTCATTTTAACTTCCAAATTGAAACTGCTTATGTTCAACTATGTCTGCTATACGCTTTCCTTACAGCTTGGCCCTAAGTTTACAGCAGAGAAGGGTCTGAAGCATGTTATCTTTTCAAGTGCTGATGGGGCACTGGAGGCAGCTCCAGCGGTTAGGCTTTCTCCTTCGGTTGATCAATTTCTTTTGGAACTTCTATGCTGTTGGATATGAAGATAATTATTTATATGATAATAGTGTTCATCTTATGTGATTGATTCTCAACTTTGCTCATACATCATGTATTGCTGTAATTCATTGTCTAAGTGCTATATTTTTCTTGTTTTGTTTTGATTATGCATTTCATGATGTGATAATACTGAGGATTGCAGTTCATTTCTCATCATTTATAACAAGCCAAAATTCAAATTAATGTTATAACACAACTCTTCTTATGCTTCTAATTTTAGACATAGGCCTTGAAGGATGATACTCAAGCAAAAGAAGCCACTTTGTTATGTGTAGGTTTTTATGCTTTGTTGGAGTTGGAGGAGTGTCTGAGCAAACAATCAATATAACCTTTTTAAATATTTAAAATTTAGAAGAGACCTCATGTTTTTAAACTTGTGGAATTGCTGTAATGTTTTCATACGCAAATTGAGCAGGATAGCACCCACTAGACTTTGTCAATTTTCTTCAAAGTTTATTTCAA
Organism: Dioscorea cayenensis subsp. rotundata; assembly: GCF_009730915.1. Classification (NCBI taxonomy): domain Eukaryota; kingdom Viridiplantae; phylum Streptophyta; class Magnoliopsida; order Dioscoreales; family Dioscoreaceae; genus Dioscorea; species Dioscorea cayenensis. Next base: position 4,988,560 of record NC_052489.1, read on the forward strand.
TTGCAGATGGGGATAGCAGATGGAATTCTGGATCTAGTGAGTAGTGGGACAACTTTGCGCGAAAATGATTTGAAAGAAATTGAAGGTGGTGTTGTTTTGGAAAGCCAGGTAAATATGATGCAGTATATGTTGTGGCCAACTCTTTATTCTGCAGCTCATCAACAATATTTGTTGGTTTGATAGAACTAATGCTCACATTTGAAACTTATTTATGATTGAGCGTGTTTATGAGATCTTACCAATCACTGCTGTAGGGTGTACTAGTTGGTAGTAAAAAAGCCTTGATCCAGCGTGAAGGGGTATTAGAAAGTACCCATGAGATTCTGGAAAGACTAGAAGCACACTTAAGGGCGGTTGGGCAATTTACGGTAACTGTTGGTTATTGCATTACTTTGCAATTCTTGGTTACAATATGCACATTCTACATTAAGAATAGAGCTATTCTATTTTGAAATGAAAGGTAGTTGCAAACATGAGGGGAAGCAGTGAGCAAGAAGTGGCAGAGAGGATTCTTGGTCATGCTGAATTATCTGGCTTGCAGGTAAAGCCTTATAAAACAGTTGCTATATGGTTTTTTTTTTGTGATGGGCAATATTTGCTTTGTAGTCAGTATGGTGATCACTATGGTTTCGTGCTAAAGAGATTGCTTTAATCCTCAACATTGCAGATAGGCATTTTACAGCAATACCAACAAATCCTCAATTTGTAGCTGGCTGTACAGATCCTGTAGAAAATTATTTATCATTCACAAATACTTTCCTTTTCCCCTCATCCTTAGTACACACCATGGTGATACTATTTTTTCTTTTCACCTCTGCCATGCCATTTTAAGTCCTCATTTTGGCCTTTTAAGCACCCATTTAAACTGCTATATTAGTAGGTCTACAATCTTTACGGCTACCTCTGATTTTATGTTCAATTTAAGCTACTTCGACTATTTTTTTCCTCGTTCTAAAGTATAACTCTGGATTGTTTCTACTCTTTCTTGCTTGGTTATTTCCAGAAAAAAGTGATGTGCATTGTTGCCATGTGTAACTCAAGCAAATTCTAAATCTCAACCTCAATAAATTTTGAGTACAAGTAACTCCATGATCATCACTATATCTTCTCAAAACCCTTTGATTTTTATAATTACTAATTGGACTAAACTACTGACATGAAATGCTACTTCTTACTGATCCAGTCAATGGCTTCTTGTGTGTGATTTTAAATTAGTTAATCATGTATTTAAACAGCTGAATCAACCTTTTATTCCCTGTAATATGTTGAGTTGCCTTACTGCTACATCTGCACTGATATCTGATAGTGACTTTCCTTTATTACTTTTGTGACTTATGCAGGGGCCGACGATAAGCCCAGTGTACTGTGAACGAGATGGTAAGGTTGTGGTGGACTATTATGCGATTGTCATATGTGTGCCACGAAAGGCCCTTTATAAATCTGTTCAGGAATTAAGAGCGGTAAGCTTAGAACTTATTTCATGCACAGCGGAAGTTTCTCAAGTTTGACTAGATTGACTTTTTTCTTTTTTTCTTTCTATCCAACTTTGCATGATTACTGGACAAATTATCAACCATTATACTGTTATCACATTTGGGATTAACAAAGAAGTCCTGCCCTTCTACCTAGTTCATTATTTATTATATATGCTGCTGACTGTTTAAACTTTGAAGATTCTTCATTTCCAACACTTATTTTTTCACAAAACTCAGATAAGCGGCAGTGGAGTTCTGGTCTCTGAGTTAACATACATATTTGAAGAAGATACTCCAAGATGGTGCAAGTTGCTTTCAAAACTTGGGTTTTGAATCATTTGTGCTGATAAATCAGCTGTATGAAGTTCTCATCACTTGAATGAACTTGGTGAGATCCTTGTCTACTTTCTATAACTGCACAACTATTTCTATTTCCGATTCAGCTTCCTCCTGCACTTGATGAGTCTTCCTAACTCATGCAGTCTCTGCGAGTCTATCCTAAATTAAGTTATTTCCTATCTGCTGCAGGTTCAATTGCTGGTCACCGAAGGAAGTTCATTCAGCAACTTCGATCGATCATATAAACTTTACAAATAAGGTTTCACCTTCAAATGCCGAAGGAGATTGCTCTTGTTCAGGAAATTATGTGTAGAAGTAGAAAGTGTGTACAATTTATTAGGTTCCTGTGCCCTTGTGTGTCTGTCCTAAATTATGTGTTGTCAATTTGTCAGTAATTCTGCATTTTCATCTGTTATTACTAGTGGTCAAGTTTGCTTATCCTGTTGTAACCTGTCCACGGACAAAGCCTTCATCTTGAACTGCTTTGGAACTTCGGATCCCGGTTAATCATATATTCTGCGTTCATCATGTTATTCTTGATCTTATCCAGAGCTAGGATTTCACTTCCTCCTGGAGATTTCAACCGCAAATTAGCAATCTGAATTTCCTTTTGGACATGTGTAGCTGTCCTCGAATTTATATCATACCATCGTCTTGAGGTTCTCCTGCTGCCAATCTTGCGTCTTTTGGATTTGAACATCAACACCTCAACCTTTTCTTATCTGGGAAAGAACTACTTTTTTGGATCATGAAATCGATCTTAAGTAGTGGGTTCTACTTCTAAGTTGTTTTGTTCTATTTCACTTATTGTAGTTTATCTGTTTTTGTTTAGGCCTTTGTATTTTCTTTTTCTTTTTTAATAAATAGCTTCTCTGTTTGACTAGTTCTTTTTTAATTTAAAAAAAAAAAGCCTTCTTGTATTGCAATCTATTTGTTCAACCTGTTGTCAGCTACTCAGGTTCTTATGTTTTTTTACCCTATTTATTCATTTCGTATTTTCTTTTCTATGATTAACAGTTCAAAAGTTTAAGAAAGAACACTGTAACATTTTGTGCCTTGCAGTTAATTTTTTATAACATGTAGAAAGAATGTATAAAACATAAAATATTTTTTTTTATCTCACAATATATATAGGATTTGTCAAGGACTTTCACAGAACTTCCTGCGAAAGTCCGTAGGCTAGGAAAAAGATAGTGATAGAGAGAAACAAACACAATCGGATTTAATAGTTCTGATTCACTGTTACAATCATGAACGGACTGTGAATTGTTTATAATACTGTGTATTACATTTTGCACTATGTATATTACTGTTCTAAGCATGAAAAACACTATTACGAGTATTGATGATAAAAGAGGATGATTTTTCAGTCATTGGAACGGCAAAACAATAAATATCCGTAGAATTGGTCTCATATATATATTGGATGCATAAACGAAAGGAAAATTTACGATTAATTCCCAATTTTCTCACTTAAAAAAAAAAAAATGTTTACTCTCCCAATTACTTTGGGATTTTTTTTATTTGTATATACTTAGAAAAAAAAAAGAGATTATAATATTTTGTAATTACGAGGTAATACATATAAAAAATCCGTATTTATGTAAATATGAAAGATTTCAGGGTGGTACTCGCATAAACTGAAAAACCATTAAATATGATTTCAGGGAATTATTGGGGTTCATTTGAAAAATTCACTCGACGGCCATGGCTGCTCGTTCTGCGGTTGTGGCGGCTTCGACCTTGGTTCGCTCTTCTCTTCGTTCTCCGGCGCCCAGTTTGATCGCCCGCCGTGGTCTTTCCGGCGGCGGAGGTTCGATTCTCCTGTCTTTCTCCTCTCCAATTCATTGCCCTTTTGATGACTTCTTGATTGCTCTGGGTCTTATTTTATTTGTTAAGTCCCCATGATCTGAGATCCCTATGAATCTAGTTTCGGAAATGATGCTGCGTTTGTTTGGATCTGAGGATTATTGAGAAAGATTTTTTGTTTTTGTTTTTTAATTCGTGATCTTTGCTTTCAATCGTTTGATTTTTTAGGTTGATGCTTGTGCGTTGCATTTTGAATTTAGTAAATGAATTTTGGTATTACAAAGTATAGTGATTAATGCATTCGCTTGGTAATAAATAAAAGATATAAACTTTAGTATGGCATGTAGAAATGTGAATTTGTTCACATTTTTTATTTGTGTGTGCAAGAAAAAATGATGTTTTATTTGCATGATGCTAACTCAATCTGGTGAGGCTGCATATATTTGTTGCAGTTGTTTAAACTTTGTCCACAGAGAATTCCTTATGCCCATTGATTCATGCTTGGTAACTGTTGTGAATCTTTGCATTTTCATGTGATTTTATCTTGAGGTCATGTAGCATTTTTTTGTTTTTTTTTTGGGTGCTGTTTCGTTGTCCACATGTTGTTATAGCCAGAGTAATCACTGGAATTGGGAAATCTCTTGCTACTAATTATTGCCGTGTTATGTGCCTTCTGTCTCTTAGTTCCATATTGTAGGATTGAAGGAATATTTTTTTATTATGGATATTGGTCATGCCATAGTGAATTTACTATCATGCTTTAAGGTTCTTGCTGTCTTTTACCCATTAGAATATATGAAAGAATGATGAATGTGAGGTTGATACACCTTGGGGATCACAATGCACATTTGTTCTTAATCCTTAAATTGAAATTGGGTAAGAGTTTAGGATAGATGTGCAAACCTTTTGTAAGTTAAGCCAGAATGCTATAACTTTTGAAAAATGATCTTCCATTTAATAGGATTATGATTGGATATATCTATCAGATTTTTGTAATAAAAATAATCTTCCATTGTGATAAGACCATGATCAGATGTATTAATTCGATTTTGTAATTGTGACTTTTCTGTTGTTGTTGGTTTTATTAGTTGCAATTTTACTTTAAAATTTATTTTCAATAAACTAATTTGTTTTCAATAATATCATGGCTATCAGTTCTCTGAGTTGATGATGAATGATTATTAGTCAATTCTGCTAAACGACCATCATACCAGTTCTTTTATTCATAAAAAACTTTAGATGCACCAACCTGTGGAAACTCCTTTAATAAGTTAGTCTGTTTGTGTGTGTTGTCATGCAACTTTATTGAATGCTGAAAATTCTCTCCATTTTGTACAGATCATCATGGGCCTCCGAAAATTAACTTTTGGCAAGACCCGCTAAGCCCATCAAAATGGAAGGAAGAACATGTGAGTTTATTTTACTTGATAGTTTTGTCAATGCACAAAATTTTAGCTCTTTTATTCTTATATATTTGTTGATGAGCAACTTTGGAACTAGATCAAGAAGTCCTTTGCAAAGGTTTTCATCTCAGAATTTAGTAGTTGTTGACTGCCTTTTGTAAATACTAATCTGTATGCTATAGTTTATAGTTGTAACAGCATAAGCCACACTCTAATACTTGGTACATTGATCTTCTCAATTTCAGCAAGTTTATCTCTTATTGATGCATTTTCTTGATAGGGTTTTTGAATAATTTTGTTATATATGAAGGTCAAAAGTTAGATTCAGTGAAGTTTAGAAGTAGCAAATGTAATTTAGTTACTGTGCTGGAGTCTGGGCAATTAAAAAGTTGGAAAGTAGTACACTTGATTAGCAGTGGTTAATGACCATTTGTTATTTTATCTGATTGTCTTCTGCAATTTTCACTTCGGTCATGTTTCTCCCTTGTTCTTGCCGTTTGTTGAGATAATATTCGCTTGTAAGCACTTTATTTGACCATTTAGTATTTCATCAGTTGCCTTCTGTAATGTACACTTGGGTCATGATTTCGCACTTGTTCTTGCCTTTTGTTGAGAAAAACTTAAATTGGAAGAACTCTCTTTAAATAGGTTTTAAGCTCTCTTGGTGATCTTTAGGTTTGCTCTGTTAAAGAAAATGAAAATATTATTTGCAGGTTGCTTTTTAATTTTTTCATTTGTACTTATGAAGTCCATGTGAGTGGCACATTTTCCTTAAACTCAATGGTTATGATGTTAAGATATTTATAACTGGATTACTTCTTATATTAGGAAATTTATTTGCAATTGGATCTTTTGCAGTTTGTGCTTGTCAGTTTAAGTGGTTGGGGTTTGCTGATCTATGGAGGATTTAAACTTTTTGGTGGGAAAAAGGAAACAAAAGAGGTACATGGTTGTTATTTAAAATGTGAATTTGTAACTTTTGTTTTTTCATGTCACTCTCTGGCAAGATAACTTCCTTCTGTCAAAATAGTCTACTTCATTAGTTAAAATATAGTTAACTTCTGTTTTATTCTTACATGTTTATGGTTTGTGAATGCTAGCATATCCAAAAAACATTTCACTAGTCAACTCCTGAGAGCAGCTGCTTTTATTGTTGTTAATTAACATTTTGCAAATATTCCATCTGGCTTATGTATACCTGTTTGTGGTCATAAGTCCTAACTAGTAATTTCTTTCTAGAATCTCGTATTGTTTAATGATTTCCCATATCTTGTAGCACTTTTGGTATTATATCTTGTGTGGTTTTTAAAGACAACCAGAATAAGCATGAGGATCTCAAATTTGCGTTCATTATTTCATCTAAGTGTGTCTTTGTAACCACCTTTTTTTTTTTCCGGCTGGCGTACTCTACAACTATCTCATTCTGCTTGCTTTCAATTAATATGTCATATTAATTGATTTCTTCTCTTGTTACAGGTAGTGGCAGAAGTCAAGCACTGACTTATTTGGGCTGGATATGCTTTGTTTTTTATTTTAAAATCTTAATGATAAACCACTTTCTGGAATGTGCAACCTCTTGAAAGGCTCTTTCTTCATTTAAATCTGTTAGCTTTTGAGCAGTCCATGATGGACTTGATTTGGAACAACGGATAAAATTTGGTTTCTTGTAGTGCCATTGAACACTTGATGTGTACAAGCCGCTTTCTGTTCGTCAGTTTGCATCTCTTATCAATAAATTGTCATGAAAACCTATTGGTATCATTGCTTTATCATACAATTGTTGATGGAGATAATTTTTGTGTTTCTCTGAGGTTTCTGTTTTTCTGCTACAATTATTTTTAATTATGACAGGTCTATGATTTGTAGTCTGGTACATATTTGGGAGCTTTGGTTGACATATGGAGGAACAATTTTCAAAAGTGAGGACTACAAATTATAAAATTGGTCTTCCAATCAAAATTTTGTTGATCATATATGCACAGTTCTGAGTATTAATATGATCTACTTTACTTCCATTATGTTGCCTCTCTTGATTAAAGTTAACTTCATGCTAGATTGATTGCTGCATACTGAAGAATATTGATGAAAACCAGAACACATTTCAAGATCAGGAAGGTGATATTTGGTGTCCTTTTTGTCTTCCTGAATTGACTTAAGCAGAAGCGTCCTATTTAGGTCCAACCTTGGGGCAGTTAGTGGTCATTGAATACAAATAGCGAGATTTTCAACCTTGATTTAATCATACAATATCAACTGAATATGACTGCTGTGACCAGAGCCTGGGCTAAAACAACCTCAACATGAATTGAATTTTGCTTATTGCTCTTTGAGATGCACATTGTCAATGAACTTGCTATTACCTATAAAAGGCACAAGAGACAATACTCAAGAGTCATCTGCACATGGTTTTTGCCCTTACTCAAGAATCACTGAATGGGAATTTTGCATGGGAAAGAAATACACTTTAATGTTGTCATCTCCAATTAGATTGACTAAAAGTTTAGGTTTCTACTGCAGTTAAGCCATTTGACATAAATTTTCTTTTGCAGATTTATTGATATATGCTTTAATAATGCCTGCCACTACGGTAAATTCTACTGTCATAGCAAGTAATGTTTTACTGATAATACAAATTACATGATTCACAATTACACACACTCTTCTCCTCAGATAAAAAGCTGTTCCACCTTCAGGCATTGAGCCCTTGGCATTAGTTTGGCAAACCTCCAGACATTGGCTACTAGAATTCAGTTGTCATTGTTATTTTGTTTTGGCAAATCTTCCTGCTCTTGATTGCCCTCATTATGTAAGGCGTCTTTAATGGAGTCATCATGTGTGATACCATTTGATGCTTTCCTCAAATCAACTGTGGCATCATCTGTATTGCTGCTAGCCATGCTATCTTCATTCTCCTGAGAACTATCGTGTGCATCTGATAAACCATTTTCAGAAGCTACTTCAGTTTGTTCCTCTGTCTTTGCAATTTCATTGGTGTCATCTTCATGTTTCTGTGAATTTTCAGTTTCATCCAAGTTTTGAGTATTTTGCAACTGCTGGTTGGTAGAATCCATGCTTTCTGTTTTAGCGTCTATCATATTCCTCCCGGCTTCATTGTTGCTTTCATCAGACTTTGAGATTGCTCCATTTTGCATGCTTTTGCTGGCATCTTCACCATAAGCAGAATTTGAAGTCATTACTGACTTCCCATCATTTATACCATCTTGTGATGCATTTTTATCATCTTTTTGGCTTGATTCTGCTTGCCTTTCTATGGTTTCAGAGCTATCTGGCATTTGGGGCAGATTGTTGTTCAAAACTGAGCCTTCTTTATCATTCAAGCTTTCATCTTTTGTTCCCTCATTCTTTTCTGAATCTTCTGAGTGCCCATTGCTATTCGTCTCTGGTCCATCTTCTTCCATAATAGTCATTCTGTGTTTTCTACCCTTGGTTTTGTTCCTTCTATGATGCCGATGCCTCATTTTAGGTTCATTGCCTTCAACAACCAAATTTGGCTCCATGGGAGATGTTTGCTGTTCATTCCCATCTGGAGACTTCTCTTGCCTTTCCAAGTCTGTGTCTTCATGAACTTTGCTTTTGTTCTCTTCTGTAAGATTAACCTCCTTAAAGTTAACAACTTGCCTGCCTTTAGATTCCCTATCTTTAGCCTCCGAATCAATGCCTTCTTGACTGATTTCACTTGCTTCTCTTGTTTGTTCACCACCATGAATATCTTTGATCATCTCGAGCTGCTCTTTGCCCATGCTTTTTGCATTTTGATCAGTGTTAATATTAGCTTCATCATTCACCTTCGCATCATCTGCATTTGTAAGGAACTTGATCCATTGCCCTTCTCTGGGTTTAGTCTCCTCTTCTTTACCTGCAATTCCATTTGCATCTCCAACCTGTCCTTCCTTGGGCACTTCTTTTCCTTCTTCAGAGTTTGGAAGCTGTTCTACAGACGCATTTTGTGTGGTTGCATCTGCTTCATGCTTGTCTTCTTCTGCAGCATTGTCACTTAGAGTGTTACTTCTTGGAGTATTTTCATCTCCATGCTTGTCCGCTTCTGTTGCATTGCCATTTAAAGTGTCGCCTCTTGAAGTATTTTCGTCTTCATGTTTTTCTGTTTCTGTAACATTGTTATTCAAAGTGTCATTTCTTGAAGTATTTTCATCATTATGCTTAGATGAATTTGGATTCATTAGCTGATGCTTCATTTCTTCTATTTCGGCTTCTTTCTCCTTCAATAGTCCTGTTAAAGTTGCTATTCGAAGGTTTTCCTTAATGGATTCTGCTTCCTTCTCCATCAATGCATTAATCTGTTTCTGTTTCTCGTGAAGGGCTGTCTCCATCTCTTTTTGTATCCTTCTGAGGTAAGCTGTTGTGACTTGTGATTCTGTGAGTTTGTTGGCAAACTCCGTTTTTTGAGTTCTCAAGGTGAATGCCTTTGCTTTCATGTCTTCCAATTTTCTTTTAATTTCCTTGGAGTGATCTTGTTCCTTCTGTTGTCAAGCAAGAGGAAACAGAAACAGTAAATGCTTTTGTCTGCATTACATTACACAAGAATCAATCTTCTCTACTGTGTTTGTTGGATGTGATTCTAGGGAAGTAGGCCATATAGTGAACTAAGGTGTCTTAAATTGAGAGCAAGGATTGTGAAATAGGAAAACTACAGAAAATTTCAACGATAATTATAGGTACTGCTTTCAAATTTAATGAGCATGGCTAAGTATATGGCAGCTTGTATGTCTGCATATTTGTATATATATATATATATATAAATCTTTTGAAGAAGGATATCTGCTCACTATTTTCTTTGAAGAGGGCATTGTGTTGCACCAAACATATATTTTGCAAATAGATCTTGAAATTGATGTTTTTACAGAAAATGTGAAAGTTAGAATTTCCTTTATAGCATGATTATAATGCATAAACATTTATGCAGAAGATCACCAAATATGAACATTTGAACTTTTCTGAATTGACTTTTATTTTAGGTGCACAACACGTTCTGCAGGAATAAAAATAGCTGCTGCTGAGTACAACAATGTTGGTGCATCATATCTTTAAAATGAGTTCATCCAGTTTGCTTTTATGTTCTTATACTTGCAACTTCTACCATTTTATTTCTGCTTTTAAACTCCAACAGAATCTCTAGATACCATGACTCTACCTGAATTACTTGGGTCTTTCAAATTTCAGTCATTTGTTCTTTTCTATTTACATGTTACACATTATAGCAGAAATTGATCTTAATTGAGTTCATGAAACAAGGAGAAAGAAGTTCATTTGGTAGTAGCAGCAATTCTAGTAGTTGCACAAGGTAGCATGTGTTATTTTATTTACCTGCAGGAGAAGCTGGATAGCAAGAAGCTGTTGATCCTTGTCTTGGAGAAGAAGACCAAAGACGCGCCGCTCCCTCAGTTTGTTCAAAAGCACAATGCTCAGCAGTGCCGCGCCTAATGCCAGCAACAACAGCATGCCAAAAGGCCTCTTCCTGTTGCCGGACCCTGCCATGCTGTCCTTCAGCTTACTTCCAGGTCTCATGAACCTTCTTTCTCACCCTCTGTTTATTCTCTCTTGCTCTATATTCAGGTTATTCAAAGATTGCTTCTATTCTTTTTTGCAACATCATCAAGGAAGGCTTTTTCTTTTCTTTTGTTTCAAATCAAGAAAGAAGCCAACTGAGGTATAATGTCTTTATTTGACTTGTTGAACTGGTGCACAGATTTGAAATATTAAACTTATGTGTTACTTGGTGCATGTTGCTGGTTAAAACATTAAAGTTTTTGTGTAGAAAGGGGTGATCTTTTTTTCTTTTTCAAGAATGTGAGTTGTTAATTGTCCTTTATTGGTTAAATAAGTCAAATATAGTTGTCATGCTTGCAATGTGATGGAGTTTAGCAGAGATGAGAATGCATAGAAGGTTGATACTTGATATATTATATTTTGTTTGGTTAATCTTGTCCATAGATTTGAGACATTAAAAATTGTTTAGAAAGTGTTGACTGACCTTGTGAGGTTATTTGGAGTTACTTATTAGAGAAAATGATCAAATGTATTATAGTGTTATTAGTTAAAATGGTTCAGAGATTTGAAACAGTGGACTTTGTTTAGAAAGAGGTGACTTTTTTGTTAAAAATATTATTAGTTAAAGTGAGGAAATATAGTAGTCATGCTTACAATGAGAAGGTATTATTATAATGAGTGAGTTAAAAGGGTACAGAGATTTGAAACATTAAACTTTTTTTTTGGTGATGAGTGACTTTGTATTTTGTGTTGGTTAATCTGTTAAAATAGTCAAATATGGTTGTCATGCATGATGCATGCAAAGGAGAGATGAAGATGCTTTGAAGGCCGAAAAAGGAAAATTATAATGTGAGTTTAAATTAGGTATAATACTCCTCACCGTCTCTCTATTTTTCAAAATATATCCGTTTGGTCCTTCTACCTGTTTTTATGTTTTATTTTGTCCTCATACTTTTTTAAAATATGCCCTATTGGTCTAGGAGCAAACGACTGTCATATTTTAAAAAAAGTAGGGGATTAAAAGTGTACGTTTTAAAAAAATAAGAAACCAAACGGGATGTTTTAAAAAAAGTAGGAGACTAAATAAGCACGTTTTTAAAAAATTCTCCGTATCTCGGTCAGGTCATTAGATGACAAATATGACAAACATTGGCTCTTGGACTAATGGTCGTGTTTCAGAAAAAAAAAAAAAAGTTAAGGGATCAAAAAGGCATAAAAACTAGTAGAGAGATCAAACATGCACATTATAAAAAGTAGAGGGATTGTACAGAGTATTACTTTTTTTTAAATTATATATGAATTTTGACATATACGGCAATATAAAAATCTTATGATTACAAATTTACCCCTGTTACACATTCTATTTGTATATGTATCCTTACCGATCAAAATTTAGAAATGCTTGTGAATTTGAATCAATATTCTAAAAGCATTTGTGAGCCCTCCCTCTTAAATCCTTATTAATATATATATATCTTAAATTTTGAAGGGTTCATGTATGTATATAGACCAAAACTTAATATTGAATTTTATAGGGGTATGTAGGTAAAAAAAAATACAAAATAAAACATCCACCATAAGATGCTTGCATGTGTATTAATATCTCTGAAGTCAATCAGATGCATGAGGAACTTAAAAATAATCAGATGCATGGAAGTAAGTGCATGAATATTATTTTTATTATTTTCAATAATTTTTTTAATTAAAGATGCATGAGCTCAGAGTTGACTTGGGAGTTAAGGATTGGTAGAGCGCATCCTTGCCACATGTAGTTTTAATGTTTATATTTAATTTTTAAGAACTGGTTAGTGGCTTATTTTTAAGAAAAAAAAAAATTATATTTTTTTATGTGCATTGTTTATTATTATTATTATTATTATTATTATTATACAAATTTTAAACCATTGGGCACTAATAACTGATCTTTAGATTGTGTTCAGATTTTTGTGGTTTATTACTTAAAATTTCATTGCTCAAATTTGAAAGGGAAAAATTTACCGCATAATTTTTTTCCAAAATAATTTGATATTATCAGGTAGATTATTTAGTAAATAATTTGTTTTATGTAAACAACACGCTGTATAATAATTCAAAGATTTAGAAAAATATAGGATTTTGATCGAATTTAAAACAAAAAATAATAATAAAATTGGGCCAATGCGTTCAAAATCTGTTGTATGTAAAAAAACTCTTGAACATTTTTAGTATCTTATACAGATTGATTGATTTAAAGCTGATGCTTAAAAAAACCCCTCATTTAACATCTTAATTTCTTAAAGTCATGTATGATTTTAAAAAGAGAAATTATTCATATCATCCCTCTAAGATCAAAAAGTCTTTGAACTATTTCATATCCCAAAAAAAATTTTCCATTTAAAAATAAGATTTTTATTTACCAACCTTCAAAAAAATAATAATAATAATTACTAACCTTCATGATCATCCATTCAATTAATTTTAAATTTATGTTACTCACCTCACCATCAAGCAATAAAATGATTTTTTTTTAAAAAAAAAAAAAAAAATCCTTTGTTTGTATATATGCATTAATTCAAGCAATAAAATGATTTTTTTTTTTAAAAAAAAAAAAACCCTTTGTTTGTATATATGCATATAAAAATACACCCAATGCTCCATACTTATATTCATTCATGTTAAAAGACAGAAACCCAAAATCTTATATGAACATTACAATTAAATTCCAACTCTTCAAACAAAGATTTCTTTCTTAACACTACCACTACAATTACATCCATATTAGATTGAAGTGAAACTGTGGCTCAACCAAACAAAAAAGAATAACAAGATCTCACTCAATCATTCTTCTTGTCATGTTGAGCACTGCCTCCAATTCCACTGTATGGAGACACATGGAATGCATATTGTTGGATCACAGAGAACCCAACCATTTCTATTATTACCAACATATTCTTGATGGCTTCTTGAACATGCTCAACATCCAACCAGAAATGGTGAGAATGGATCACTCCTGCTGCAGCTAAAGCATCAAGTGCAACCCCCTGCCAAACAACGGTGCTCGATATGTTATTATTGATTGCAATATAAACCTTAATGTGCGCCGTTTGAAGATGTTTATGCCTTTTCTAATGTTATAGCTTGTTTAAGGTTAGTTTGTTCTGTTTTTCTTGGTCTATTTTGACAAGTATTTTGCCTTTTACTTTCTTAGTCACAAATCATGTGGTTATAATGGCTCACAATTAGTTTCTCTTCTTTCATAGCTCCATTTTGACTAAAGCATGACCATATTAGATTTAAGGTAGTAACTAGAGGTGATATCTTTTTGGAAATTTTATATTAGTGGCATCATCTACTTAGACTAGTTATCCTGATTGGTGTTTGCTTTATTTTACCAGTACAAGTAAAACACATGACTAGAGCAAATTAGTTGTTTGCTAATTGTTTATTACTGGTACACTTTTTACAATAATCAAAACTGAAATAGGCAAAGCTATGTATCTAGCAGAATTCTTTTTGTTATAAAGATAAAATATGGTTTTAGTATGCATGTCATTGCTACAAACATGATGTCACTAAAATGTCATGGTAAATATATTTTTACTTAATAATATGTTGTGCTGATTAAATTTTGAGAATTGAGGTAAGAAATGCACCTGCCAAAAGCAAAAGAAGACAATCCCTGTGACGCACAAAAACTTTGACAATGGCTTGTGGGGTGCTAACTCTTTTGCAAAGACATGGTAGAAGAGCACCAATGCATACAATGCCATTGAACAAGAGATGTTCAATATGATGGTAAAAGTCCAGCTGACCCAGCTAGGGTAGATCCCAAGAAGTTTTAAAGTTATCATCAGAACAGAGCAGACTGGCCGAATAACAACAAACTGCCATGTCCAATACTTGAGAAGTTGCAGGGTGTGATGCTCAAGACGAATTCTTCGCGGCTGTGATAACACAATCACTCATTAGATTTTATCTTTGATGGCAATAAAACTTTACATTAATCCAAATATGCTTTTAGAACATCATCAGTTGAATTGATAGTAGAAGAGGTGCAATGCTAGCATACAAGGTTCCAGATTATTTCTTTTGACCATCAAGATATGTTGACGAGCTGATCTACTTTTAATAAATTTCTAAAAACGCAAAGTTAACTATGAAATCTAGCATGAATTCCCACTTCTGGAGTTATGGTTTCCTCAGAAAGTATAAGGAGAGACGCTGCCCTAACAGAAAAGGTCATCCATGAACAGTTCACCTTTTGGCTCAACTCTGAACTTGTTATCAGTCCCTTAACGAAATAACAAACCTGGGAAGTAATCTAGGTTATGTGATAGAAGTTGTTCAACGTGATAAAGCTATGATGCTTAAATTTAACAAGCTACCAGTTTAACCACTCCAAATTAACACCCCACAGATAAATCATATACTACGTGAATATAACACTTAACAACATTAATTCATTCAACAAACAATTAAACACTGCACAATATATGATCAAATCACAGGCAAATCATCATCATTCAGTTCACAAGCAATGTTTGTTTGTCCTAGTTGTCTTGCTTTTGTTCACAATTTTGTCAAGCAAGTGCTTCAAGATATCTGATAGGTGGCAAATTTCAAGATTCAATCGTCACAATTTTATAGTGTCTAAGTTAACAATCAAAAAGATGCACAAGCATAATGTAGGAGCATGTATCTCACAATGCAAAACTGTTTCTATGTTAGAAATATGCAATATAAGTTAAAAACTGAATTCCTGCAGAAGTAGCACTTACCAGAAAAAGAGACACTGGGAAAGAATGATGTATCTCCCTCCCTCTGATTTCATTTGGTACTATATTCTTGCTTAGTGAAATATTCAAGTAACTGTACATAAGTTCCATGAATTTAGCAATCACCTGTAAATTGCAAAAAGAACTCATAAAGAATTCTTATGTGAAAAACTACACATCCCAAAGAAATTGATTAGGCCACAAAGACCTACCAA
Organism: Dioscorea cayenensis subsp. rotundata; assembly: GCF_009730915.1. NCBI lineage: Eukaryota > Viridiplantae > Streptophyta > Magnoliopsida > Dioscoreales > Dioscoreaceae > Dioscorea > Dioscorea cayenensis. Next base: position 5,004,081 of record NC_052489.1, read on the forward strand.
AGCTTCGTAACATTGCTTCACGCAATGCAGAAATGTGAAGAGTATTCTGCTGCCTTGAATGTCTAACAAGCCAACAAAGGAGTCAACAGCATATAGAGGTGCCATAAGCACGATGATTATGATTGCCATCTGCTCCTTGGGGGTTTTCCAATAGAAAAGATGCTGTGTAATCAGCTGCACAGTAAAATGCAGTGAGAGCATCACACCGCAAGCTGCTCCAAGCAAAGTGAGAGTTTCGGCATCCATGGTTGATAACATTTTCAAAATATCTACTTCTGGAGAGTTTAACATCTTGAGCTCAGAAGGCACCTAGAAAAACACAGGTAAGCAATGCCAGGATATGGAGATCCAAATATAGCAACTATAAGATGATTCTTGACTGCAAAGCAGCAATTTTTGATGTCAAACAAATATATCAGGGGTTAAAAAAAAAAACCTTTTATGATTGGAAATGCACTTCCCGCTGTCTAATATAAATTTAACTTTGTAAACACAAAGCACTATGGGTCAATTACTAGGTAAAAAGTGAAGCTGTTCAGAAGTGGTACATGCCCTCATCAAGTATTGTTTCTATTTTTATATATTTTTTCAATAAAAGGATAAAAAACATGAAGATACTTTTTTAGGAAAATCAACAATTAGCCTTGACAAATCAGATCCTTCAAAAGTAAATTCATTAAACAGAATTAAGTGTATCAAAGGTGTTGTTTTAATAAAATTTTCAAATTTAATGTGTGAAAATTCATCAATAATTCATGATGGTGAAGAAGAATGTGAAATGTGTTATATTGAGTAATTGAGAAAATTCCATCAAGACAAATTTACAAAATAAAATGACAACAGATAAATTTATCCACAAATGGAAAAAAAACATTAAAAAGGATGAGAAATAATGCCAGAGAAATGGAAATGTCAAACAGGCGGTGGTTCCAAATCTATGATTAATTCCACTAGAAAAAACTCAAATTTCAGCGTATTCTCAAGAAATAACAGGTAATTATGAAATTGGATTTTACACTAAAATTTTAAATATCAAATTTAAAATTTTAATTTGTGGAATTAGAAGTCCCACTACATCAATTATGCACTTCATGCCGTTTTACAATTTGTTCTTGATATTGATAGTCCAAACTGAAATCAGCCAACAATGGTCCTACTTCTGGCTTCACAACATTCTGGTGCTAAGCCTTTAAACTTCAAAGTATTACACACCAATTTAACTCAACAAGAGTATTGGTGGAAACCAAGAGACTCATACTAGCGTATTAATATCCTTCAATAAAAACTATGCTCAGCATTGTAACCACATTCCAATAAATCCAAAAATGATCTCACAACTATCATCAAGTTCGACAATGCTAGGTCCTCTAGGTAACACTCACACCATAGCATATCTTTTACCTAAAAGATAGTTCAAACGTACGACAAACAAATGATGGCCAAGCCAGTTCATGGCATACAAAATGAAAGCATCTAAAGAGGCTAAACGCTATCACTCATGTGATGGGAAAACTAGAAAAGCTAAAAACTGGCCAAAATCCTATGAGACACCACACTAATAAGAATAACAGTGGAAAACAAGTACAAGAAATTCATGTTCAAGAAGGTCATGTAAATAACACAATTATGAGGGAATGCTACGCTACATCAAGTGATGGTTCAGGATTTTTCACAATAGACACATGGGTATCTTATTTTTTTCACTTAAACCACTTGTGCCCACGAAAATAAATTTGTTTATAACTGCATACTGCAGCATGCAAGAAATCCATCACAACTTCCAATGAGAGAAGTGATTTAAAAGAAATGACAGATAACTAACTTAAATTATCACCAAACAAGAGATGAGTTTATTGACGGATCATAAAAGTTATCAGACCATCAATAATAAAAAAAAAGGCCAAAATTTTAGAAGTTATCCTTCATAATCAAAAGCTATAACAACATCTAGCCCAACTTCAGTCAGTATTTTGCCAAGAAACAAACACACACACACATATATCCATGAGACCTCCAATAAATCACATGAATTTCTAAAACCGATTATGTGGAATAAATGGATGAATTACCCACAATACTTTCAATACCAAACTTGCAGAAAATCACATGTTTGGGAACACAATCGACAAAACCTAAACAACAAACAAGAAAAAAATCACCTCATAATCGCAAGAGAAAACAAGAACAATTTCGAAATCACAAAAACTCAATTCGATATACATACAACCAAACCTAATTTCAAAATCTAGCATTCCACGGGATCTCCGCACAAAAATCTTAATTTTAACCCCAATTAAAAACTCACGAAATTTATCATCATCAAACAAATTCTACACTAAACAACACTGTTTCAGAAAAAAAAAAAAAATCAAAATCGCAAATAATCACCTCGATTGGGAATACAACAGCGGGCAAAAAACCAAGCAACAAAGAAAGAAAACAAAATCAAAATGAATAGAAAAAACACTTACAACTATGGATCAAGAGAAGAGACGAGGATCGGAGAACAAAGCGGAGAGCTTGAAGACCTGGATCTCAAGCTCTCGATGGCCTTCTTCAATGGCGGAACGGGAACCCCAGGTTTGACCTTCTTCACTCGCTGGTCTCAGTCCTACAACACGACCGAGAACGAAGAGACTTCTGAGAACTAACCGTAGCCGTCAGAAGCGACTTTGAGATTCGGGATGAGACCCATCATATTGGGCACGAATCACGATGTAACGCTGTCCCTGAAAACATGGATTTGTGAGTTTGTTATGTTGTCTTTTTTTGAAGGCTTTGGATTGATTTTAATTATTTTAATTACTAAAAAACAATTCACCGTCCTAAATTTAGGTGTTCCCTAAAAATATTTTCTTAATATATAATATTAAACAGAAATATTAGATGTTAAATAAAAAAATAAAAAATAAATAAAAAATAACTTATTAAGTAAAAATTTATATATTTACATGTAAACACGTAATGTTAAATAAAAACTATAATTATTAAAGAGAAATATATATTGTAATGTAAGATAGAATAAATTAACGGAGTAATAAAAAAAAATGTATAGACTAAGAAATTCAAATGTCAAAAGAGTTGTTTAAAAAGTTTTAAAACTTTCAGAGGCTAAAAATAATTCCTCTTTATTTATATAAAAAATCAAAAAATTAATTTTTAAAAATATTTATTTATGTATATGTAGAGTAGTGATATGACTTTATTAAATAAAAGAATTCATATTTCATCCAAAGAAATAAACTGTAAAGAATAAAAAAAAAAAATACTCGAGTACCACTCAAAGTAAACAATTAAATATAATAAAACAGAAGGCGAAAACATGTAATTGTTCCCTTTTCAAGCCTTTGAATTAATTCTAATTCTATTATTTATAGAATGGATAACAAAATTTAAGACAATTTTATTAATTTATATCAATTAATTTTAGAAATATTTATTTCTTTTATATATGTAGAGTATTAAAATGGATCAAATAGAAGGCCAAAAACAAGCATTTACAGAGCATAAGCTGACTAGTTTGATCCACAACAATGCTTTCCCTATTTCTTATGTACAAGTACAACATTAGCATTAGTATATGAAAGAAAAATGGCAGCCAAAAATCGGTAATTTATCGACCATAAAGATCGTCTTCTTCGGTGTCGGAGACCCCGAGCATGGCAAGAGCTACATGGCTTCTCATGTCGAACTTTTCCGAAGAATTATGGGACTGAGAACCATAACCAGAGAGGAGACTTTTCTTCGTGAATTCAGACCAGTCGTTGCAAGTTTCGTCGCCTTGTAACATTGAAATGACCTTGTCAATACTCGGCCTTGCTGACTCGTCATTGCTTAGACAAGCTGTTGCAGTTTGAAGCACGCGGCTCATTTCATTCCAGCGGCGCGAGCTAGGTTTCAATCTCGGATCAACCAGCTTACTAATAGCTTCTGCACCTTGCTGCAGATATGGCTTTGCCTGTCAAAGCAATGATGTTATTTATCCAAGGATGTAATACAACTCTAATGTGAAAAACTAACAAATGTAGTTTGCCATCAATGTTCACGCTCTTTATTAGTTAATGTGATTGATCATCGATTTATCCAGCGAAGATATCAACATGGATTAGAAGATAACTAGTACAAAGAATGTGCCAGGTGAGAGTGTGTGGATGCTCAGACTCACAGATTTAGCACATGAGATGTCTACAAATACAAAATTATAACCATGTTGCTGTATACAGATTAGGAGACTTGGAAGGAATGATCACCCCAAGTCGACACATTCACAAGCAGCAACTGTCATCACACTTCAACTTTAGTAATCCCACACCATGGTTTCTTGGTGCATATTTCCTACATTTATATTCTTCCAAGTCATTTGCTTCAGGGGTACTTAGACTAATACACAGCAAAGAAGATCAGTAGAGGCATCTGTCCTAAACATGGTGGACTAGGTGAATACAACCATCAACACTTTAGTACTCAGCCAAAATATTATATACCAGACATATCTGAGCTTTCAATGCTTTCCGTTGAACAAGGCAAATAATTGACTTAAAAAGAGATATCAACGATGTAAAACAAATATTGAATGCAATAGCAATCAATACACACACACACACAACAAAAAGAGGTCCAATGGACAACCAAGTACACAGTCTATAGGCATATAATTAGCTGGACACTGTAGGCCTCTATATGAGCAAGAGACTCTCAAGTCTCAACCTGCCTTAGTATGTACATGTGTTAGGCTTACCTACTTGTCAAATTAATTCATAATTAGAACAGAAACAACCATAAGTCAAGGATACTCAAGTAATTTAGTAAAAAAATAATTGTGTTACAACATCACAGAGATGCTAATGTCCAACCACTGGTAGCAAATATAATGTGAAGGTCAAAGTGGACACTTGAACAAAATGTCAAAAAACTTTTAGAAGCCTCAAGTTGCACTAAATCCTTGGATAGATCCGGGGGATAACCTAACCACAACAAATGCAACACTTTGGATCTCTGCTACTCTTTCTGCCTTGACATCAAAAGAACCAGACACTTTGGTAGGAGATGATGGGATTTGGTCAAGGCTAAGCAATATCCCTTATTAACTGAAAGCAGTGTGACATGACGGGAAAAGTCACAGAACATAATTCATATTGATTATAGGTTGTTGAATAAGTCATCAGTTTCCTCCCAACTACTCAAGGATAAGAATTGAAATAAAACACTAAAACTTTGAAGGTATAGTTACATACCAGTGGGTCCAGAGACACTTACATATTCTCTTGAGATCAAGTTGTAGCAGGCATGCATTTCAGGTTTTTTTTTGGACTGCAGTAAATAATTAGGCTAACTAGCGAAAAAACATTGGGTAGAGGACAAACAAAGCAAAAAATAGGAAGGTGGCATTAAAATTATGGACAAAGGAGATCTGAGCACTAAGGTCACATCAAGCTTTGCTCTATAAACAAAAGTGCCTAGTCTATCTCGGGGAACTCATCCAATTGGTAATCCCATTACAAATTTTCTCCCCTTTGAATTCTAGCCACTAAGATTCAGAGTGGATTCACTGTAAATCCGAGGACTATGCTCCATTGGTCAATTGTAAGCAGGTTTTAACTTTAAGAAGTCCCTATCTTCTACCTTGAGCAATCAGCATAAGGACATGCAGGCATGATATTATAATAATTTAAGCAAATTCCATGGCTCAGTCGTGATCAAATACTGCAGGTAGAGAGAAAGAAAATTCATGTCCAAGCTAAAAAATGAAGGGAGGGGGAAAAAAGGGGAAAACATAAACACACCATGAATGGAAAGGGATTTTGGATACCTACCCACAAGACTAAGTTCTCATCTCCCTGAGGTCTAGTCTGGTCAATCGCTTTCCGTCCGGTTATCAGTTCCAAGAGAACCACCCCCAGTGCATAAATATCAGTCTTGTCAGATAGCTTACCATGTTGAAAATACTCAGGCGCCAAGTACCTGCAAACTCAACCATCAAACAATAGATTAAACATAGTCCCTAAGTTTCTGGATAACCAGATGAATTGAACTCCAGAGCTTACCCGAAAGTACCTTTGACTGACTTGCAAAGGAAAGGCAATGAAGGTCCATGGATCCAGGTTGCCAACCCGAAATCACAGAGCTGAAAGCAAACAACAATAACACTAGCAAATGAAGCCATACATAACCTGAATACACAAATCAATGAAAGGGGGCAGCAACATGGATAAAAATTTCACCTTGGGAGTTCGATTAGAAGAGAGGAGGATGTTGGAAGGCTTGATGTCTCTATGAATCACACACTTATCAGTACCATAATGGAGGTGCTCCACAGCCCGAGCCACCCCAATTGCCACATTGTACCTCACCTCCCAAGTTAACACTTTTACCTTTTTCTTCTTATATCTTCCCTTGCTATCTGAGAACCAAAAACAAGAGAATTGAATTAGAGCGCATACATGAAGTATAGCAATGAAAGAAAGAAAGAGAAACCAAACCATTGAGATGGAGATGACGATCAAGGCTTCCCCCAGAGACATATTTGTAGACAAGGAAGAGACCTTGAGGATCTACACAGAAGCCAATGAGGGGAACTACATTTGGATGACACAATGCGCTGGCGATCATCAGCTCTCGGCAAAAGGCCCTGCTGCTCTCTTTCCCCCTCGCTTCCACTCTCTTGATCGCCACTGCCCTCATGCCAATCCTCCCTCTGTACACCCTGCTCAGCGCCCCTCTCCCCAACTCCCTCCCTGCAGCATCAGCAATCAATCCAAAGAGCTCGAAGTCAAGGAAAGAGAGTGAGAGATAGAGAAGATACCGATACCTCTGGAGAAATCATGAGTGGCAGCGCGCATCTCGGAGAAACAGAACCGCGCCAGCGACCCAGCAACAGGCGAGATACTCCGCTCCACCGAATCCACCCTCGTGCCCTCATCCTCAACTCCACCACCCTCCGGGCTCACCAAAAGCAGCACCGCCGCCGCCTCCGCCTGGCCGCCAAAGCTGAACCTGAACGACGAATTCAACGAGTCGGCGCGAACATCAGCGAGCAACCACGAGTGATTGTTCTCAGAGCCACAACCACCACCCTTACTCCGCTCATCCTCTCCAACTCCACCACGCCACCGCCGCCGCACAGCGGTAGCAGACGAGGACAAGAGGGCAAGACTCCACGCCATTCTTCTCCTACATTCGGCTTCGTCTCCATGTGGGGAAGCTTGGATGGTGCCAAGATTCCCTGCTCCTCCATGAGCTTCGAGCGTGCTTGAGCTCATGATGCATCCCATCGATGGCAAGAGAAAGATGCTACCTTTGTTGCTTTGCTTTGCTTTGCTTTGTATTATATATAATATAGTTGTAGGTAGTAATGAAAGGAAAGTAATAATAAAGGGTTCAACAGAAGGCTATAGCTTTAACTTGTTAAGGGGTTTTTTATATATTGTTTATTAACTTGTGAATTACTTTACATTATAATTTAATTTAATAATTAAGTGTAACATGGTTAGTGAGAATAAATAAAATTTTATATATATTAATCTAATATTGTCCAAGTCATTCAAATAATTTTGATTTAAAAAAAAATTTTTTTTTTTGAGAGTGTTTACGAGTTAATATCTCATTACTTTTGTCTTTTGAGTATGCTTTGAGATTTGATTTCAATTTTTTTTAAACTGAATAAGGGATCTGGTGCTAAAAGACGAAAAATAACATCAATATAAAAAAATTAATAAGATTTAATTAATAAACTTGAAAATTCAAGAGCTTGTAACTTAAGTACAAGTTTAAAAAGTGATATTCATCAATGTGTTTTTAACCAAAAAATCATCTAAAGTTCCATTTCATTAGTTTATATAAAAATAAATAATAGATTGAAATCTGAGTCCATAAGAAAAACAGAGGTTGTCATGTCACCATTTCTGCAAATATCTATGTTTCTAGAAGAAGTCGGGTTCGGTGACCAGACCGTCTTGTCCAACCAACAACTTGACTTTGATTCTCACACCGTCATGCCAAGTGGACATTTCCGTTACCATTGAACTGAGATTTAGACCAATGCATGCTAATGAGAATAATAAAAACCTAAATATTGTTAATATTATAACTAAAGACTAGTTTTAAGGTCATGAAGGGTGAGCTAACTCCTCTAGATTTTTCAACTATTAAAGGTTGGTTATTATTTTTATTTGATTAGTTAAACATTAGCACACTATGTATTTTATTAATAACAGTATCTTTCATGATAGCATATATAATATAATGAAATTTAAATTAACACTGTACCAGAGAAATGTGAACAGAGTAGGTTCTAATGAGAAACATGCAGCTGTCATTGCTATGATATATAATGAAATTTTAATAGTTTAGATGAACAATGTACCAAAACAATGTGATTTGAGTTATAGATCTAATGAGAAACATGCAAATGTCATTCTATAAGCATTGTTGTTTATGGAATGGCATCCTGAAATTTGATTAATGAAATTATAATTTCGACGAACAACCTAACGGAGAAACATGCAGTTGTAATTCTATGTTTTTGTTTCTAGATTTTAGTCTTCTGTATCCTGAGCTTTGATAAATGAGTAAATAATTATAAGAAAAAAGAAAAGGGAAAAGGTGTTCAGATTAGTAGAGTACCAAGGTTCTTCGGCTTTCTGAATGGTTGATTCATTCTATCAAATCTGCAAGTTTAGAATATTGATGTTGAGAAGGTGGCACAATAACTTGTCGTCTTCGCTGATGATGTAGGCAGAAGATGATGCTTGCGAGTGAGATAAAAGAGTAAGATTGTTGTTGTGTTATCTTCATCCAAAAGTACATTCTCTAATGTCTTGATCCTTGGGTAGAGTTTGGGTAGGACATCAATCATATCAACCTGAAATATAACACATTGTGTTGTGTTAGAAAATTAAATATCCATGTGATGGAACAGGAATGGCTTCACTGAAATGCTTGTGCATTAATGAATGATGGACCAGATTGTATGCATGCCAATGGTGTTACCAATCTTTAGTCCTAGTTTGGTGTTGAAGAATCCATAAAGGTGGGGACACAAATCAAGGGGAATTAAGCAGAGCATTAGATAATTTGTGATGGCTATTAGAATAATTAGAGAACTTTTGTACAGTGGTTGTGTTACTGTCTTACTGCAAAGCAAAAAAAGCAAAGTGCTTTCCATGATCTCAAGGTATATGTGGAACTGAAAATTTAATTGACTTGATGTTGTGGAGTCATACCAAGAAGCTGTCAGCAAAGTTCTTTCTGATCCACAAGCTGGTAAGTGCTAGTGCAACAGCATATTTCGCAGCTGGATCAGTCTTGAGAGCCTTGAGATAAAACTGTTTTGCCAGATGAAGATTTAGGGGCTGACCTTGACCATGATCATGCATGTATCCAAGATTGAACATGGCTTGGGCATTTGATAGAGATACGGCACGCAGGTAAGCCTTTGCAGCACGTTCATAGTCTGTTGCTGTACCCTTCAACTCAAAACTACAGAGAATTAGTCTAGAAGCAAATGCAGGATTGAGAAACATTTGCTAGCCAAAGATGGAATTCAGTTTTAACAAATAGTTGTAATTTCTTCAGATTGATCACTTGAAAGCAAAATAAAAGCAATATTTACTAGTAAACCCGCATTCTTAGCATGTAGCAAGCCACATTTATTGTATGCAGGTGAGGATAGGATAATTAATCACATAAATCATGCATATGTATTGTTGTTTGAATTATAAATCATGCTTTTGCCCCACTACTGTAAGCAGCCTAGTGTTGGGAGAGAACTATATTAGTTGAACAAACAAGAATTTTAACATTTCATCATGGACCAAAAGCGTAGTTTCGGTAAATAGCAAATACATACCCTGCCATAGTAATAAGCATCTCCAATGGCCAAAGCAGCATGATCATTACCCTGATCAGACGCATGCAATCAAAAAGCATGCTTACGGAGATCCCTTTCTGTTTCTGTACAAAAGCCAGATTCTCCAATGCACATACTGTGTTTTCCTTATCTATGGAGTATCCATGCAGCATTGCTTTGTGCTATCTCATAACCTAGTTCTGCCATTCTGGAGTACAGTATTAGGGCTTTTCCCACATCACCTTTCAAGTATGACTCCAGAGCCCACTTTAAGAGTGAGTTCCAAGGTCCCTTCTCTGCCACATCTTTGAACCAAGTTGCAGCCTGAAAGAATAGAAAAGAGATGCATCAATAATTTAAAAAAAAAGAACTAAAAGAAATAGTGGGCAACAAGAAGTCTGCAACTATTGAAAAGAATCAATGAGAAATATTTTCATGTATATCAGAGCATTAATGGTTTCTTAAAAGGACAGCATAGGATATCAAATTATGGATCATATCATTCCTTGATACAACTGCCAAAAAAAAATTCAGAAATTGCAACTAAGAAGTCACTGAAAAAATCTGAGCTATAACATGGCCGATTTCAAAACTTATCTCTGATCTTGGAAAATATCTTCAGTAAATAACGTCCTACCAATTATAAAAGCAGAGGTTAAAACTAGGCAAATATGAATTTAACTAAAAATATCAGTCTACGGAAGAATTATAGCATGCTGAACTTATATTGAAAAATAGAAGATGCAACAACAATCCTACGGAAAAGCCTCAAAGTTATCCACATGTTAACACATGGTAAAGATGTTACATTGGCACATTACCCGGTTGTTTTGTCCAAGCAGTTCAGAAGTTCATAGATTCTAAAATATTCTTAGCTTAGTTGGAGATATATGGAGTTATTTTATTTTTGCATTATCAATATCTAACTTTTATGACCTCAAAGTTTCCAACCTTACTTTTGAAGACAACACATGCAAGACCCTGTTGCTTGATTTCAATCCTAGTGGATCCACTCATCCATTTCCAATGCAAAAGAGCTAACAAAGCTTTTTAAAATAAATCAATTAAAGCAATGAATAATGATCCAGTTTAATCCAAGCAAGGTTTTGAAAATTAGAGCAGCAAATTGCTGGGAAGAGAAGTTGCGAGCATATAAAAGTTATTTAACCTAATATGGAAGTAGAGAATAAAATAGTCATACCATCCGCAGATTCTTCCTGACACCAATTCCTTTATGATACATATTTGCCAATTGGCAAGCAGCTTTCTGGTTGCCGGCATTAGCAGCAAGAATGAAATGTTTGAGAGCTGCAAGGAAATCTCTTTCTACACCAACACCATTCAAATACAGCAAGCCTAGGTTATAATGTCCTCTGGGTTCCTTATTTTTTGCAGCCTTCTCAAAGTATTCTTTTGCCTATAAAATAATTTTTTCAATTAAATCCAGGAATTCCTGAATTCATAGGAGCACAAAATAAGCCATGGCATCATGAACAAATTAAGAGCCAGAGAAACCCGTAATTTTCCAGACTGATAATAAGTTTAATGCATTATTTTGTTCGTAATTCAAAAAAGGAATGTAAAGGGTTGACAAGGAACTAGTTTCGTGATGTACATAACAAATCTGTGACCGAGACAACCAAGCTTATATTGCATAAACTTGTCAAACAACATTCAAACAAGATATTATTTGCATCCAGGCGCAAAAAGTATCAAAATAAAACAGCTATTTTATCATCTAATGAGCTGATAAATATCAATGAGCAAAATTCTAATTCATACCAAACAAACAATACAAGCATTGAGGTAACCAAGAGTACACAGCAACTCCTCTGGATGAAAGCCAAAGCAATTCAATGGAATCAAACAAGCAGAGAAACCAGTGTTGGTATATTGATGAGTCTAAAGAGGAAAACAAGTTGGCAAGGGACTACTTTGGAGAAGTTTATATCAACTCCAAAACCGTCAATATAGAGATATCCAAGCCGATATTGCATTAATATGTCCAAAAACAATTGCATTGAAGCCTTGAAATTTATCAATATAAGAAACTGATTTTACTTTTAAAAGTTTAACTACTGTCACTGTTAAAAAGCAATGAGCAAAATTCCAACTTAGACACAATTCACCAATACAAATACTAAAGTAACCAAGAATAAACAACCGCAAATGTGAGACAAAGCATCTTAAAGGAAACAACAAGGCACAGAAAAATCAATACTTGTTGAACGATTTGAAACCTAATTAAATGACTCAATTATATGACAGTCTCTCACATCTGTACAACCAATAAACTAGCCAACAGTAAGCACCTGCAGATACAAGACAAAACTTCACAAAGGAATCAAAAAGGTGAAGAGGGACCCTGCAATTGTTGACTTATATCAAGCTTAACTAAAATCATTAGTTTGTTCATTGTTTCTCATACGTAATCAACCAATGCCAAAGCATCAGAAAGGAAGGAAAAAGCCAAAGATAAACCAGTAATTGTTAAAATGGTTTCAAGCTTAAATGCTCAGAAGGATCTAACCATGGTGAAGTTCTTCTCAACTCCATAACCATTGAAATCGAGATAGCCAAGCCCAACGAAAGCAGAGTAATTCTCATCCAACATGGAGAGCAACTCAAAAGCCTTAGCATAATTCCTCTCCACCCCAGCACCACTGGCATACATCTCCGCCAGCAGCTCAATCGCCCTAGGTTCCCGCTTCTCCACAGCCTTGGAGAACCAGTACAGAGCTTTGACATGGTCTCTCCTCAAACCTCTCAATCCGTAGTAGTACACCGACCCCATCCCGGACATTGCGAGGGAGTTCCCACTGCGAGCTTGGCACTCCATTATCTGAATCTCATCACTCATCTCTCCCATCGACCGCCTCAATTCCGATCTATTCTCCTCTCCCCTGTCATGGATCCTGACGAAATCAATCAGCGGAGGCTCCGTCCACAATGGGAAGCTCTCAATTGCGGCCATCGCCAGCTCCTCATAGTATCTCGCTGCCTCCTCATACCTCTGCGCACCAAGCCATAATTCTCAACTATTCTTAGGTCAAGTAAAAGATTGAGGAGTTCTAGGGTTGGGAACTCACCGCCTGGCAAAAGTGGACATAGGCGAGGATCACCTTCGACTCCAAGCTACCGCCATTGGCAGCGAAGTGATGGTAGATGAAAGCCTTCGCAGGGCTCGACTCACGAATCAATCCACTGGAGTGGAGAAACGCAAGGGCGGACTGCTCGTAGGGGCAACCAGCGGACAACGCGGCCGCCATGGTGGTGGAATCGCCGGAGAGGGTTTGAAAGTAGAAGAGCTGAGATCTCGAGCATTAAACGGCGCCATGACAAGGATTCGATGCCGGGTTCCTCACCGGCGGTGAAGGCACGATGATCGGAGTACGAGGAGATGCCAATGAGGTAACCGGCGACGAGGAGGAGGAGGACGGAGAGAGCTCGCCGGCGAGGCATCGGCGAGGAGGAGGGAATAGAGACTTTTAAAGGCGTGATCTTTCGAAAGAGACGAAGTGAAACACTTATCACGTGTGTTCTCACTGAACCGTGTAACTATAGCCGTCAGATCAGACTCGATTTGAGATCATATCTCGAGGCATATTTGAATAATTTTTTTTTCTATTTTATTATATCTTTAAAATTTTATTTTTCATAAATGTCAATTTTAAAAAATAATATTTAATTTTTTTAAAAAAAAAAAGCAACTCCCAATTTTTGTTTTTTATATATATTTTAATTTATCTGTGTAGTAACTACCTACGGTTATAATTGAGAGGTTTTGAATTCGCTTCTATTATAATTTATGTTCAGGTCTTTTACGGGAGTTCTGTGTAAAGATTATCTTTTATTCTCTCTTTTAGGGTTACATAACTAGGGGTCATCCTCAAGAGGTCAGTCAAGTCATCGTAACTAGTGCACCTTCATATCAGTTTATTTTTTACTTTGTCTATTATCCACTTTGTTAAAAGAAGAAAAAAATATCCATAAATGTAACTGTTCCTAATTTAAATATTTCCATATATATAACAACATTATTCATGCAAAGATATTGAATACCACAAACAAATTAAAAAAAAAACATAAAATAAAAGCTTAAAACACAAAATAAATATTTTATTAATAGAGAGAGAGTCTACAAGATAGAAATACACTTCATGATAAAGGTACTTACTAATAATAATATATAAACCACTCCACATAATATATAGTTCATAAGCTCTCTATATATGTATCAAACAAATCCCCCTAAAAAGTACAAAGACATCACTTACTACATTAATTAGAAACAAAAAAAAGCTTAATTAATTGCAATCTCAAATATAAATAGATAAATAGATAAATAGAGATATATATATAGAGAGAGAGAGAGAGGTTCCAATTTCATGCAAAGGTGGCAGCATGGCCATTGTTGTTGATAGCATGAGCTTCATCAAGAGCTTGAGAAACAGTATTGTTGTTGATGAGCATCAATGGCTTTGCAAAGTGTTTGATGTTGTTGTTGATGTTGTTGTTGTTGATGTTGTGAATCTTGTTCTTGAGAGTGAGTGCAAATTCATCAAAGCAATGATCAAGTGTTTGGAATGTGATCTCTGGATAAAGCTTGCAAGCTTCCAAATCATGTTCTTCATCAAGTGAGAAGTTTGTTTGGCATCCATTGAAGAATATATCATGAGTTAATGCTGCAACTACACTCTCTGGTATCTTCATTTCTGCATTTTTTTTTTAAAAAAAATTAAATTAATCAATTAATAAATAATTAAAATAAATAAATAATCAAATGAATAAAGACCTGCAGCAATGGAGAGAAGATGATGAGCAGTGATAGTGAGTCTTGGGAGTTTGTGACCAAGTTTGGCTTCCCATAAAGAGGCCATTTGGTTGATGTTGAACAGGTTTGAAGGTGGTCTGAAATGAATGGCTTTGTTCAGTGTTCTTGGATCATTTGCTGCCTTCACTGTGATTTTTCCAATGTCCTTTCCACTCACAAAATAAGCTGAAAATTTTTTTTCAAATAAATAAATTGTTTTCTTTCTCAACTAAAATACACAAAATTAAGTAATTGTTAATATGAAGTTTTAACTAAAAATTAAATAAAAAAAAATTTATAGAAAAACTAAGTTATCACTTATAATTAACCTCTTTCTTAATTTTAGACTGTAATGAAATTAATGAGGGTAAAAAGTTAAAACTCAATCTATATTTTAATGATTTTTATAAGTTAATTTTTTTTTTAAAGAATAACTAATAATCTCACATATTATATTTGTTAATTAATAATATATATATATATATATCATCCAACAACTTATTTATGACAGGAAACTTATTAATAATAAAAACATAAGTTGACTTTTAACTCTTTCAAAAAGGGGTATAAACAAAAAATAATAATTGCAAGGGAATTTATGAACACACACCCAAATAATTATGTGAATGACTCAGGTGGAGTTAGATAGGTGTAGTTAGTGTAGTTCACCATTGACATTGTGACAAGTGTCCCAAATATATATAAAAATATAATAACTTTCATATAATGTCTCTACTTTTTTTAAAAATTACTCATCTCATGCCACATGTCAAACATCCAATGGTGAACTACACTAACTATACATATCTAACTTCACCTAAGTCATTCCCAATAATTATACCACCTTATAAAGATAAAAAAGTATTTTTTTTGCATCCTCTACGCCATTAAAAAAAACTATATTTATTTATAAATTATATGTATTATTATTATTATTACTACTTTTTGATAAAAATATGAATGTGACATAGACATGTATAAATATGGAGTTAATTTTTTAACACATTTGTGCTCTTGCCCAGTATGAGTTGAGCTTTAAACATGTCTCTTCAATATGATAAAAATACCTTACATAGTGATCCGATGTTAATAGACCTAGAGGTCATTGACAGTAAACATATTTATTTACTTATTTATTTTTTCTAAGACTAAAAATAAATTTATATTTTAATAAATTTTATAAGTGGAATTTTAAAAATATCTTATAAGAGCCTTAAAAACAAAAATAATTTATTCTGTGATTGGCTGCCAAACTACCTATCTAAAATTATAGATGGAATAACTTATCTAAACTTCTCCCATTCTTTCTGTCTCTATCTACCTATCAATTTCTCTAGAAAACATACTTTATTATTATATAGAAAATATGGTAGAACTTGGAAATGGAATATATATATATATATATATAATTGGTTTTTGACAAAAAGAAAGCCTATTCTCATATTACATTATAGTGTGTGTGTAACAATTGAATATAATTCAGAATTCTAATTAATATTATAATAATATCATTTTAAGTTTATATCAAACTAATTTTATTATGTTAATTCTAACTGTTTTAATTTCCAGACCATTGGTTCAAAGTAAGAATCTCAAATATTGCAACGGTTGGAGAAACATCATAGTTTCAACATTATATTTATGTTTTTATTGTTATTTTTGCATAAATTCAAGTATGTTAATCTCTAACAACATAATGATACACAATATTTATATATAGATAAATTACATAATTATGTTAATTGTAATTAATATAAGTTTTTAATATTATTAATGTGACGTGAAGTAGTTGATGAAATAAATACCTCCAACGGAGCCATCTCCGTAGATTTGGAAATAATCCAACGGTGGAGTGACCTTAGACGGATGTATGTTATTGTAATATGGCCAACTTGCAATGGAGTTGCAGCATATATATGTATACGGTATTCCAGTTTTTTCGATGGCTCGTCTAATAAGTCTTTTATGTTCATAAAAAGTCAAACCCGGCTCAACTGGGTTTGCCTTATCAATGTCGTGGCCAAATTCTGACGGCAAAAATCTCTGTAAAATAAAACAATTAGTACTAGGTTTAGGTTTGAAATCATTTTGTACGAAATAATATTTAGTTTAATAAATATGCATCATAATTTTTTTTTAAAAAAATATATTTATTAATATATTTATTTAGATAATTATGAAAGTTTGGTGGGTACCGTCACGGGAATTAGAGTCTTTTTTTTTTAAAAAAATTATTAATAATATCAATCATTGTTTCATGGCAGAGAAAATAAATTTAAACTTCAATCACCTTCAATCCTAATATAAATAACTGAATAAAAATTAATAATGTTAGTATTTTTTTATATATAAAGTTTTTTTCTAACATTTATTTTCTCACAAATTTATTAATTTTTAATAAACAATACAGTGAGACTATAGCATTATTAATATATTAACAAAAACCAATGAAAACCAAGATAAGAAATAACAATAAAAATAAAAAATAATTGAAATAAATAATTACTGAGGTTAACCTTAATTGTGCCAACTGATTTAATAGCTTCAATGAGGGCAATTTGGTCAAGAATATTCCCACCACCAGTGGCACAAATCACAACCTCAATATTATGCTCTCTCAACAACTTCTCCATCATTTCTTTCTCAGCAAAAGAACCCTGTTGTTCATATTCAATATCCAATTAATTTTCTAAAAAATCAAAAATTAAAATTAAAAATATATATATTTCAAAACAATGCATTTATAAAAATAATTAAAATCATATCAACCTCAATAATTGTAGCTCCTTTTTCCTTAAACATTTGGAAGGCAGTCTCAGAGTTAGAACCAGATCGACGGAGAAGAAATGTCGGAATATTGCTCTCAAGGTGAGCAGCCGCTACAAAACCTCCGATGAAACCTCCGGCACCGATCACAAGTGTGTTCGACATTTTCTAAAATTGGCACAAAAAGGAACAACAACAACACAATGTGTGAGCTTCCAAAAATTTTCCTTTGTGTGATTCTTGAGCTATTGCACATCTCCAACAAGGATGGGGGGTGACCTTTATAACAACCATTGTTTGGCTCAAAAAGGGCCGGGTTGATTAAAGTTCAGGCCCGAAGCCCGTAATTTTTGATGTAGTAAATGACATGATATTTATTTAGAAGTGAGACCCATTAAAAAAATTTTATTTGATAGAAAATAAGGATGATATATTTTTCATAATATGTTTTTTTATTATGGTTTAGTTTGTTTTGGAAAAAAGGTGGGCCCGTTTGAAACCCGAATTGGTAGTTGTAACAGTCTTTGGCACGTATGGTGGGAGTTTGGAAAAGGGCCTGGTTTGAAAATGAGAAATTGGAAGGGTAGTTGGCAAGGCGTGCTGGTTTAATTAGTTGGGGAAAGACAAAGGAAACCTCAACAAATTATTTGATTTTTTTTTTTATTTATTACTTATTTATATATATATTATTAAATGTTTTTTTGTTAATTTTTGGAAAATATGGACAAAATTTAGATGTTACGGTGCACCAACTGTTCTGTTTATAAGGATGGCGAAATTTGTGTTTTTTTTTGTCAAAAAATTTAATTTTAAATTAATAATAATTGATATTATATAGTATTAGTGAAATATGGG
This sequence comes from Dioscorea cayenensis subsp. rotundata, assembly GCF_009730915.1. Taxonomy (NCBI): domain Eukaryota; kingdom Viridiplantae; phylum Streptophyta; class Magnoliopsida; order Dioscoreales; family Dioscoreaceae; genus Dioscorea; species Dioscorea cayenensis. The sequence continues at coordinate 5,022,362 of NC_052489.1, forward strand.
TTAAAAATTTTTAATTTAGCAGGTTTATTTGAAAGGTGGTATAACATTCTTTAAAGTAATTTGGGATCATTTTCATATAAAATTTAAAATTAATAATTGTGTATATCTTGCATAAAAAATAATATTTAGATTTATATTTCCTAAAATTATTAATATTAACATATATATAAATGTAAATTGACTCACAACTGATCTTTTTCCCTTCAAAATTACAAGTTTAACCCAGGTATTCCCTGAAAGGAGATGAGGGTAAAACCGTCCTTTCAAATATTTATGTACAATTAGACATTGACAATTTGTGCAATTATACATAAAAATATATGTGAAATTTCCCTTTCTACATGCTTAGACATATTCAAATAAAGTTAATAATTTGCACATTATACAAAAAGAAATCATAATAATTTCCCAAATATTTATCCCATGTATTCTGCTTCCTTTCAAGTATTTCCAAGAGAGATTCCAAATATTAAGTTTATAATAATTTTTCTTTTAATATCCATAATAATATCACCTCATGTATGTAAATGCAATTATGAGATCTTATAGGGTCTATATGCCAAAAAAACACCCCCTCAATGAGATCATTCCTGCTATCTTATACAAGAACTAAATGCTAAACAAAATTTACAATGAAACAATACATAAATTGCAAAAGCATCATCTCATTTATTCAGTGTATAATGTATTCCTATTTTCATTCGTCGGTTGCGGTCATAGTTTACATCAATCAAGCCGAAAAGAAAACAAGTAAAAATCATGCCATTATTACCTGTATTAATATCAAGGTTAAAAATTCAAACAGGATAAAGAAAAACAAAAAACAAAAGTACAAACAATCATCAAGACACTGCTCAAAATGTAAGATATATCGGAACAAATGAAAGAAAAGAGTCGAATTAGTGTGACAGTGTGAGCAAAACATCTGTTTTGCCGAACAAATTAACATGCTTGGCACTCCGGCAATAAATGAAGCTTACAGTCTTATAAACTAAATGCAAAAGTTGCTATCAGTTACTATAGACCAGGGTTGACATTTCACTCAATTGTGATTTTCGAGCAGTAATTGCATGAAAAACAAACTAAAACGAATTGCGTAAATATTAGATCTGAGGAGAAACAATTCGGAAAATCACTATTGGTACACGAAACATCACTACAAATTGAGAAATGATGCATTCGTAGATAAAGCTGATTGAGTTTACCTTTTTCTCAATCACCCTTGTGCCTGCCGAGGCAATTAATACTTGGTTATCTTCGGCGTTGACATGAGAAAAACTCCATCCACTGTTGTCCATTGGTGCAACAATGTACTCGGGAAAGAATGAGGTTTCAGCTTGTTTACAGAGGTAGAATGGACAATGTTGATTCTGAAGGATGACCGGGATGCTTTCTTAGCTCAGGGTTACTTTGGAAAAGAGATGCTCGTTTAGGGTTTACAAGCAATAGCTGTTGCGTGTCCTTAGGGAGAACATTGAAGACTGCCTGAAGATCGCCTTTCAGCTTTTGGCAGGCTTTGGCGGAGTCTACTCCGCCATTTCCGGATTGATGCAACTACAGTAAAAATTGCCAGAAATTACATCAGGACATTAGGTCTGATACCATGCTGAACCACACACATTCAATAATAGGATTGACAGCATAGATGGGCCGGCTTGCTCAAAAAAACATAAGGAATATCACAGTGCCAGACTGATGTGCCTAATCAATACTGCCAAGTGATAGAAATGTCAAGATCATTTATTAGTTGTTGATTATGCCAACTCAACAGTTCATACCATGGAAGAGGTGTTCAATTCATAAACAGTTACAAACGTGAAGGAAAATTGGAAACTACCTGATGTAAAAATATTGGTGATTGAATGCAACTGCAATAGATTATTTAACAAGACTAATTAAGGAAATTTGGAAACTATGCACACCCCCTAGGTGGATGTTACAGTTCTTTGTGTCTGTAAAGATTGGAAGTAGAACATACAAGACCATGTTTATCACCATTGAGTTACAGATCAAGCAATGGTAGAAGGTCACATGTATATTTAGATCTAGTAACTCAAGCAATGGTGGAAGATCAAATGTATATTAAGATCTACTACATCTACATCTAGACACCTCTATGATTCTGTCATTCATTTACTCATCTACATAGAGCGTTATAGAAATATCTTATATAGTCAAAACCATATCCATAAAGTAACTGTATCTAATTATACATCACAAGGATGCAACTTGTGCGATACAACATTATTGAAATGCTTTCTTTTCTGGAAAAACACATGCTAAACTTGATCTCCTTTAGGAAGAAGAGAAGTTTACCTGACATCAGGCTAAATATCATGTATCGATTTACAACTGAGGTTGATCTTCCTCAGAATTCAGAACCAGGCAATCTAATCGGAGAACTATAAACAAAATGAACAGGTATGAATATTTTGTTTCTAGCAAGAATCGATCCTGTGTTTGATACAAGTCTCACATTGAGTTTCTTCTGTCAAACAGCAAAACCAACTTCAATATAATCCCCATTTTCTATCTAGAAAGAATTTTCCACCCTCTGATTAATAGTTTCAAAATAAGATCCTGGCAGAATCAAATGTCAATATGTGAGGCACTTGCAGAATAGCCGTTCAATTGGAAATGAATGAAGCAAGCAAGCAAAAAGGTAAATTGCATGCATAATCATCTCACATCTGAAACAGACGAATAAATGTTCCTCGGGCAGAAACTCCAACGGGCAAAGAAGGTTTGTTTGGAAAGCAAATTTCATCATATAGTTGGGAGAGGGTATGACTGGAAACTGAAGTGGTAAAATGGCAAGTTGAATTTAATTAAATTTGGTAGAATTAAAAAGAAATATGAAGCCACTGACATCCACAGGAAATTCATTAATGAAAAATAGTCTTTTATAATTTAGTTGTAGGACACACACACACAACACAAAACTGCAGTTGGTTTTCGCAAAAATTAATAAATAAAGAAATAAAATGATAATAGATGAAAACTTAAGGTTAGTCCACAAATACACTCTAATATGAAAACCTGAAGTGATTAAGTATTAAAATAGACCCTTGAAAACCTTAATGGTCAATTATTTTTCACTAACCAAACTTCAAGAACTATACATAAAAGAATACATAAAAGAAACACTCCACCCATGGGTTGGACCCAGAACACAGGCAGAAGTCCTTCCACAACAAGAGAAGAGTTGTTGTCCAACAGGAACAAGAAAGGGGAAATATAGATATATATATATATATATATAATCCTAATCCAAAATAGTTTGCTTGTGAGAGTTTTTAGACAATGCTATCAAAACATTTAGTCATTTAATGTTAAAAAAACACTCCAAAAGTTTTTAACAAAAACTTACAAGTCAAGAGAAAGAATTCGATCACTCTAACCAAATCTCAGAGGCATGATACTTACCTTTCCTTATCTATGTGAACGTCAGTCATCATAGTTTGTACAGATCATGAGCTTGCATCATTTAGGATTATGAATTTGACAGATCAATGCAATCATAAATTATTTCACTCAGACTCAGTAGCTACACCGAAATTTTAATTTAGCCTATAATAGGTGTAATTTTATTCACTTGGAATATGATTTTGCTAAAATTTTTTAAGCTACTGAATTGCCATATTTTCTGTTCTGAAAGGAATTATGAACCAATTTCTGTGTGGAAAATGTGCCTATATATGTTATACAGTCCAAGCCCAACAAACTGGACTATCAGGATTTGAAGATTTTGACACCAATTTCTCTGTCCAAATAAAAAAATGACAGAACCACATAATTATTAGAAGTGGCATCATAACATTGAATGAATATGTTCAAGAAGAAATACAGCAACCTTTCTGTGGAAAGAATCAAATAGAATCAGAGATACTTGTTAAATCCATGCCAAAGAAGGAGATGCATATCACAATTGCGAAAACCAATATTGTCCACCTAAAACTTAAAGGGCTCTGTAGATAAATACCTCTCTAAATAGTTTCACTTCACATATAACCTTACAAATATTGTGATTCATTATATAATGCAGATTTCCGAAAGAATTTACACATATTCCTTAGTTCTGGTTTTTCACAAATCACCATCAAAAGGGTATCAGCTTACTTGAAATTACCAAAATCGGCTTAATAAAGTGACCCCAAAAATGTCAGATTTCTGTACTTTGCTTTGGCTTATATTCGGTCACATTACATCAATATGCCATTTTTTTAGGACTTCAAGCAAGCCATTTGGATCAGCTCAGACAAAATTATTTATTTTTAAGAGATCAGAGGCAAAATATTGTCCCCAGCCCCACACATGTGGATATTTTATATGTATCGAGGAATGTAATCAATCACAGTATTACAGGTGTGCAACTAATAATGTTACAGTTATGCTTTTGGATTGCCCATGATGTACAAAGGCGGTTTTGTTCAGTTGTCTAAGAGTGTAATCCATTTTACCAGCATCTCTAGCTACCAGTCTTAGCACAGTAAACATGGACTGTCTAGGTTTCCATGGAATGTCCGAAAAAAGTATTTATCATTTTCTATCATTAGTTTTAGGAGTTGACAACATGATGAAGAAAATAAAGATATTTAATGCAAATGAAAATCATGCTGGTCATCAGTTTCATAAAATGGGGCAAACTAATAAGGAAAATATGCAATCACAAAACATTTCATATTAAAACATAAAGTCACCTGTATCTCTACAAGCAAATGCCTCTCAATGGCATTGAAAGAATCGACAATCTCCAATTCAGACATTTTAGATATGAGCTTTTGTATCTCAGTGTTCATCCTAGCCTGCCTCCATAGTCTCTGCTGCTCTTGTTCAGCCGCAGCACGCCTTCTTTGAAACCAAGGCATGAAATTTTTTCCTTTCAAAAAGCGCCTGCAAAATGGTTTGAAATCGACAAGAATCAAAACCGACAAACGTGCAAAAGGAAGATCTAGCAACTTTTTGATTACCCTCAAATAACAAAATCACCTGTACAAGTCCAACCAGTTAGACCTCATTCTTTTGGACAAGAACTTCCCAGGACCCCTTGCTGCCAAGCCACGCAGGAATTCCTCTGCATCAAATGGAGGCAATGGAGGAGGATTCACAAAAGGCGAACTCCCCTCCGAAGGGGTGGTAGGCCGCAAGTAGGGACCAAAGGGAGCGAGAAAGTTCGAAGTGAGCTCCATAAAATGCCGTCTCAGAATCTCATTGTTAACCACTGACATTGACTCCTCAACCCTAGGAGTCATCCCTGCATCAACAAGCCTATTCAGAACAGCAGTGTCAGGCTTCGTGGTGGCTGCATAGGAGCTCCAAACAGCTTCTTTGTGCTCATTCATGAGACAAAGAGGCCCCTCTCTTCTCAGCTTCATAGCATTCAACAAGCTCAAAGGAGAGAACTTGTTTAGTTGCTCAAGGTTCAGCCTTCCAGGCCCGGAGCTCCTCACATTGCCAGTAGAGGCGGATCGGGGAGGTGAAGGGACGACCTTGGCCGGACCAGGGCTGGGGATCCCCACAGAAATGACATGAGGAATGTTCTTAAGAGCTTTCAAGAAGAAGAGATTGGTGACACCGAGAAGCATTGGGGGGAACTCCGCTCCTTCAGGGAGAGCATTCAGCCTGGCGAAATCAGGATCATGGATGGTGAAATAAGGGCGGAAGTCGACGCTATAAAGCAAAGGGGAGACAAGGCTGACAAGCGCCGCCACGGCCTCGGAGCACTGGGGAGGGGAGGGGGCGACGAGGAGGATGGGTTCCCCAATAATGAGGAGCTCCCATAACATCCATAGATTGAGTAGGAGACCACGGAAAGAGGCAAAGAGGTCGGAGTCGTGGAAAAGGCCATGAGAGGGAGAAGGGTCATCAGGAGAAGGAGGGAGGAGTACCTTAAGCGCGGCGTTTCCAATTGGGAGCTCCATGGGGCGACCGAGAAGAGGCGCAGGCCAGGAAGAGACGTGGGAGGCGACGAGGGAGAGGGCAGTGGCGCCGATATCGAAATAGAGAGGAGCCAGGATCTGGAGGACAGGACGGAACACAGAGGAGAAAGGGGAGTGGGAGACGATGACGACAGAGCGCTGGTCACCACCGCGAGGAAGGCGATCGTCCTGGCGCCGGCGGTTGAAGACGAAACCATACAAAAAGGAGGAGGGAGAAGAGGAGGAGGGGAGCCGGAAGGAGAAGATGGAGTCGTGGATGGAGGAACGGCGAGGAGCGGGGGGATGATGGTGCTGAGACATGGAATCAGGGAAGGATGAGAAGGCGATGTGGAGCTGAGCATCAGCAGAGAGGGCATCGGAGGGGAAGGAGTCCTCAATGATCTGCCCGCGTTCAAGGTCGAAGCGGATCGTGCACAGGGCGATGAGCCAACGGCGAAGCGCGACGAGGTTGGCAGTGGAACTCGCCGGCGCGGCGGCGGAATCGCGCGCGCGGTTCATTGGGGCAATTCGTCAGTCATCTCATCGGCATCATTTCACTGTGCTTCTCTTTTTGCTCTTCTTTCTTCTTCTTCTTCTTCTTCTTCTCTCCATTACATTTCACAGTTAACTCTCATTTTTTTTAATATTAATATTAATTATTAGTATTATTAAGAAAAAAAAATATAATTAATAAAATATTTTGTGTATTAATTGTGGTAGAATGTTTGTTTTGTGAAATCGCTAAAAACCCCTTTTAAGCTAGAAATTATCAAAAAAATACCCCTGCTAGTTTTAGTAATCCCCAAAATCCCTCCTTTAAACTCTATGCTTTTTCAAACCCCCAAACCCCCGTAGAATCTGATGCGAATCTGAGTGAAGTTTCAAATTTTTTGGACGTAAAAATGCCCTCTGCATGGGGAGTCGTGGGTCGCAGCCCATCTCAGGGCGATTTGAGAGGAAGTGGCGGCTTTTCCGTAGGGTAACCCCGGAGATCTAATTTATCGGAGCCGCTTAATCGCTTTTTTTCTCAACTCACGCCTTCGCCTTTTCCATTTTCGGCTCGCTCCGAAAGTCGTTCTCTACCTGCCAAGCCTCCAGAATCGGCATTTCATCGCCTTTTTCCCTTTCCACCTCAGATCTCAAGGAGAAGTCCCCTCACAAGCAACTAGTTGGCATTTCATCGCTTGAAATCTAAGGTATTGAGTATGGTTTTTACGTTAACTGTCTCGTTACAAAGAAAGATTTTTTTCGCTTTTGTTTTCGTGCTCCCTGCTTTTTGTCGGAAGATATCAAGTCTCGCAGGGGATTTCTACCGGGTTTTGTTAGTCTCATAGGAGATTTCTACCGGGTTTTTGTTTTTGTTTTGTATTTGTCGTATGTATACACTATCGAATTAGTTTTTTTCGATCATATGATTTCGTGTAATATTTATAACGTACATTTCCCGCTTCGCTTGATATGGTTGCAGCTTTTACAAACGAGGTCGACGCTTAAGAAACGAGATGTTACAGCTTAACATTTGTTGTCTCCTGCTTAAGTATTCTCGCCTCTGCTTAACAAAATGGGTCTCTGCTTAACATTTTATATCTCTCGCTTAATAACCGAGAGTTTACCGCTTAAAACTTTATATTTCCGCTTAAACTTTTCGTCAATACCGCATGTCAATGTGTTGTTATCGCCGCAGTTTGTGATTACGGGCGGTCAACCCTAGTTAACGGTCGATGCTATTTCGACACCTCAGAGTGGAGACTTTTAGTCAATCGAAAAATAACACGACCCCCTATTAATCGGGAAATTATTCGACGGACACCGCTTATAGCTGCTCATCGAGCTCGAAGCTATATACCAAGAGAGAGCCCTTCTGATTCTCTTTTGCAGCAGGCACGATGGTCGCACCAATAAATTCAGATCTGGGGAAAAACCCGCCGAAGTTTCGCACCTCAAGACGTGGCCCTCGTGGCTTTGGTCTCAGGCTACGATGGCGAGGCAAAGTGGTCTTTCGTAAGAAGAAAACCAGTCGCCGTCAAGGGCTGGATCTATCAAAGACCCACGAGAGACATGCAGACTCCATCAAGAGCACTCGTCAGAACTTGTTCGACGTAGGGAGAAGAAGATACTCGCCAAACTCCCGACGCGTGACTTTCACGGGGACAGCCCTCTTCCCAAATACATCATGCTCGGTTCCGAATCGGATCGCTGATTACGCCGATGATCTACCGACCCATGGGCGACACGCACGGGCGCAGCGACGCACTGCGGCTTTGCATGGAGGATATTCCACAAGCACCGCCCGAGCGCAAGATAGATGCGCCCGGAAGAAGACCAACATGTGGTACATTAAGGGTTGCTCTGGTCGCGCTTTAACGCCCTGTTTTACGAAATGACCGAACGGGAAGAAAGTCCATTTTCAGCAAGATCCCAAGGATGTCGCTACATGTGAAAGTACTTACCCGAAGTAAGCGACTCAGAGAAACGAGCTTGTCATCGCTCGATGGAAAAGAGGTAATAAATCATGGACAATGTTTAACATAAGTCTTTAACGCTTAAACATTTTATTTAGCGCTTAACTTTAGTATTTACCGCTTAACTCTTATTCATACCGGGTTTAAATATTTTTGTTCTCCGCTTAATTATATTCTATAACGCTTAAAATATATAAACACTGCTTAAATATAGTTTTTTTATAGTTTAAAATGAATGATTTCACCGAAATTGTTTCGTTTACATATGTTAGTTTCCTCGAGATGGTTCCCGAGAATGTCAAGAAGAAATATTTGTGGGGGCCAACCGACTGACGGATGCCATCGCTCCCGAACCACTCGCTCAAGGCTGGACGAGAGGGCAGCCTTTCATCGCGCGCTACTGGACGCCGCTCTCCTACTTCCACCCCACCACGCAGCACGCATTCCCTCGACGCCGAGAAGCCCTCCCCTACCCCTGCAGATCGCAACAACCCCCTACCACGACAACGATAGCTCCCCGAGCGTGGCAGCCCCCGACCATGGCAGCCCTCTCCCGACTCGGTAGCTCCCACCGCGACATTAGGCGAAGATGTCACCGCGAACTCTTACGCAGTACGCCAGATATTGACGATCGAAGTTTTCGCTTGTCGCCGTGTCGAGGCGCCGGAAGGACGTTTCACAATCGGGACCGCGCCATCCTCGAAAGAATCAAGCACCCGGACGAACGAGGCGCCGGAATTTCGACGACGACGACATCATCGGAAGGTCATTCCAAGCGGCCACATTCAAGAGACTTGCGAAAAAGAGGAGAACAATATCGCCTCGCCTCCACCGCCGACCGACGATGAAACAATAGCAACACCATCGGCTACCGATGTCGTTGTCGAGAAGGACATCGAGACGATGCGCTCGCTAGCCGCTGAGAAGGTCCCGACTTTCTTCTCGATGAAATCTCGACCCTGGAACCGGCCGCCAAGATCATGCGCATCAAAGATGGACACAATCCTCAAGATCAAGAACAAGTTAAGGGGCGTGTCTCCCAATGCCGCCGTTGTCATGGCCACTGGCTGAGAAGATCGTCGAATCCGCTGCTGCGGCCGCGGACGCGGCCGACAAGATCGCAGCCCAAGCAGACACAATCCCACCACAACAAGAACCATGTAAGGATGTGTTCATGGCTGATGCCGCCGCCGCTGCCCCTCAAGATCGGGGCCGCACACAAATCCCACAACAAGAATAACCATGTAAGGACGTGTTCATAGCTGATGTCGCCGCCATCGTCCCCCGCATCGAAGGAAGATGTCACGAAGACCCCGACCGAGCAACGAGAGAGATGATCAAGGCCAATCAAAAATCGACCGGACTTTGCTCGGAAAGCTTTTTATTCAAGAAGAAGAAATGGGTTGTCCCGAGTCGTTTTAACAAATACGAAAGGTGAGTCGATGAGGATCTTCCTCAACCGCTCTACGGATCGGTAAGTGTAAAAGTTTTTTTATGATATTGTTTTAAAGGTTTTATTATAGTGTTTAACAATTACCTAATAGTGTTTAATACGCTTTATGTTATCATTTAATTTGTCTACTTAACATTTAATTATATATAATATCATGTAACAATTGATAATATCATTTAAATATTTATAATATGGTCTTATTATATCTCAGTTATCGCTTAACCTCAAGACTCGCTGCATGGAAGAACGACGTCGCCAAGCACCACACGCCGATAAATTATACACGCCGCTGAGGGGAAGGAGATGGTCATCGATGATGTGATGGACGCTCAGATGCATAATACAAAAGTCACGAGCAAAGAGCCATATCCTTACAAGAAGCGCGCCCATCACCGTCATCACTATACTGCTTTACGCCCAAGCGAGACGACGCATACGACACACCATTAGGGCTATGATCGGGATGTCATGCGAAATCGCATGAAGTTCAAATTGTCATCCTCCCGATAATCATGAATGGCCACTTCCATGTCGCCGTCTCCCGACAATGATAAAACAGTGAATACAGTGCATTATTCTTCATGTCCCGGTACGATAAGGACGCTGACATGGTAAGTTCTTTAATTACGTCCCTATTAATATCCTGCTTGGTATTTAAATCGCTATTCTAATCTCGACTTGCATATCTCGACAATGAATCTATTCGACAATCGTGTCGATATGGAGTTCGCTGAGTCGGGCGATCGAGCAAAGTACCCACTCGCACGCATACATAGAAACCCCACGCCCTAAAAACAAGGAAGCGCCGATCATGCCCGCCTCACGCCATGCGCTTTATCGAGCAATTACTTTGGGGTGAGAAGTAACGGCCACCGCAGCATGCACGCTCCTTACCTCGACATTTCGTAGATGTTACCCGCGATACTTAATGGGGTCGCCACAAGCTGGGTTAAATTTTTGTTTTTTTCAAGAACATGTCCCCGTGATATCCGAATGTCAATTTTATTTTCGAACGTAACTCGACAAATTCAATTCATTGTTTTCGTGTTCAAGAGCATGACTTGTATATGTTAATGTAAATTTTGTTTGTTTTTGAATCAGTAAAGTAGGTTAAATTCCATCTCGGGCCATTTCATTGTTTAATTTACGCTCTAATTGTGTACATTTCACTTTCATTGTTTAAATATACTATATATCGCTTTAAACATCGCTTTTAAATATTTCAAAAATACGCTGCACTCCGCTTAAAAATAACACTCGCCTCGCTTAACTAAATGCATTCATTGTTTAAATAAATATGGGAAGTTGCCCATCAATAACTTGTATATCTCAATGTAAAGTTTGTTTGTTTTCAATCAGAAGGCAGTGTTAAATTTCATTCGGGCTCATTTCATTGTTTAATTTACGTCAGAAGTTGTGTACATTTCGCTTCATTGTTTAAATATACCATATATCGCTTTAAACATCAGCTGAAATATTTCAAATTACACAGCATCCGCTTAAAAATAACAACGTCTCCTGCTTAAATACATTCAATTCAGTCAGAAAGAGTAAGAGTTTAAATATGGAAATAACTCCATCAATACACAACGCTTTCCATGTCATCGCCGGGCTTTATTAACAATACCTAGTCGGCCACAGCCTATCAGCAAGATCGCCGATCGCGGCTCGGATCCATGGCAGCGGGCCGCAATGTAACTCATGGACATCAAACGCTGCGACTCGATCCTCTTTCGCCTCAGGCCGCCCAGTGCCGCCTTTCTCGCCACAGCGGTCGCGAACGAAGCTCACGATTTCCGCCCAAGGCCCGCCATCGCCGGGTACGGGAATATAGCATCCTTGTACGCAAGCTTTGTAATTGTCGACGGTGAAGTACCCGCTAATAAATCGACTGTACGCTGCGTCTCTGCTCGCATTGTTGCCGCGCAAGCGTGTTTCGCAAGGGATACCATAAACTCGCCACCTTCGACACGAACAAGTTCTCGACGGCGAGATCCACAGTAGTCGTCGACCGTCGATCACTTCGAACGATCATCGCACACAACGACCAACACGAAGATTTCTGCCGCCCTCAACAATGATCGCTACCTTTGGAATGTATGTCCGGGCATAAGTAGGTCTCCCATTTGTTCGCTTGCTCACGCCCTTACATAACATGCGATCAACTCGAAACCTCGCAAAATAAGGTTAAACAAAGATGATGATGGTTAAATAATCCGTAAACATGTTTAAACATTATTGTAAATATTTAAACGAAAGGATTAATATTTAAAGTCAGACAAGTGTAATTAAACAAAAATTGAGAATGTTTAAAGGGTAACACTAAATGTTAAGTGAAAACCAACATTCGCAGCACCTTACGGAGTCGACCATTTTCGCCACCGGTAAATGACGAGCTTCCTTGATCCAAGCATCGAACGACTCCGCGACGCTTGAATACATCTCACCCCAACGATCACCTCCCGAATGTATAATTCACCAACGTGCCATATCCGATTTATTAATCAACCAGATGATGAGCTTCGTAATGCGGCTCGCAGCTCATTCTACTGGATCATCGAAATCTTTAGCCGTGGACGCCCACGCAATGCGGAAGCATATAGACCAAAGACTCCTCCTCAACGCCTTCCCAAGTCCGACATCGCTTTCATAAAATTGGCCTCCAAATGTCGAAGACAGATGCATGTGGCGAAGAAGGGAAGACTCGCAATCATGCGCCTACAAGGCCCTCGACTCGTCTCGACACGAAGGTAATTATCTCATGATAATCTCCATCCTCGTATAAGGCATCGCCTAACTTAGATATGAACCAAGTCCAATCGGCATCGGGTCTCGCTGTCGACTATACCGAGGCGACGTGGAAAAACCATTGTTTCCATCTTTCCCTCGCGGCACCCAAAGAGCGTACTCCCGATATTTTCCAAGGAGGCTGGGTACCATCGAGAAATCAAAGCAGCCGCTTGCAAGCCCTCTGAATCCCACAATACACGCTACCGAAGAAAAAGAATGCACGCTTAAAAACGATCACCGCCTCTTTCCACGATCGCAACGCCGCGGATTTGTCTCAGCCCACCTTATCCACATACCAAAGCAAACAAATATAGTCGGAGATGTCACCGCCACGAGGACCACCCGCATGCTCTTTTTTCCCAACCAAGCCTCGCTTGTATGGTATGTGGACACCATGTTCCCCGCAACATGTCCTTCCCGAATGTCGACGGCCTCGCATAAGGGACGGTCCCTCGAGCTTCGAATCACTCGCTGCGCATTTTTTTCGACGCTTTCGGATGCGACGTCAACCTACGCCACCACCGCAAGTGTGCGACGGGTTGATTGTCTTAATTTCGAAAGTATTTTTTTGTTATACTCTTTTGATGCATGAAGGCGCCAACGACAACCATCGCAAAGACATTCCACACCACCCGATGTTTTTTTCGCTCTTTATGAAATCGAAGTCAAAATTCCTTTTTGATCGCATGATTTCAAGTACATCCCTCGAAAATGTTCGACATCAGCCAAAAACGCTGTCCAATATCCAACGACAAAGACTTTCGTAATGATCCGACGAGAAAGGAAGACATCCCACACCGCCGTGGTCACCATGGGGACGAATGGGAGCACTCACGTAATCAATTCCCCGCCAACACTTCACCAAATAAAAAGATCAATACGTTAGTTGAGAATATAATGTTTAAGTGATAATGACAATATTTAAATGTTAAATTAAATACTTAAGCATTTAACTAATAACGTAAAACGACTAGTACAATATGTTAAACAAATGACTGGATATATTTACACAATAACGACCCCTGCATAACCGGAATAATTAAAAAGAAAAGGAACTTACAACGAGTAAAACCTCGCTTTTCATTAGGATTCGCAATGGCACATTTTCTCGTCCCTCGACGACAAGATCAACTACAAAGACATTCAAGATGGAGTGGACGTGACACATCCACCGGAAGTCAACATCGCTTTTCATTGGGCAAACCGCTTTTATATCCATCTCGTGTGATGAACTTAACCCTCGATAAGAGAAACTTCGAGACCCCATCGCTCACATATCTCAGCCTAACACCAACTCCCAAGAAGTCTCGAAAGAAATGAACATTAGCACCCTTCCCTCCCCATCAATCTAGCAATACCACAAAAACTTCCATAATATATCGGTCGAAAAACCAAATCGTATAAACCAAAATGAAGTGAAGAACAAAAAAAGAAGACGTAAGAAGAAGAAGTAGAAGGTGTAAAGAACAAACAAAGCAATGAAGGCAAACAAAAAGCGCATAGCTAGTACTGACAGAGGTTAGACTAGACGTGATGTGATCAGGGCGTATTTTTTTCCCTCCATCCAAGGGCAAAAAGGGAAATATATGTTATCGTCACGAGGAAGACATATTGTCATCGCTCGAATGAATGTTCTCAACTCAACATGAGTCTCTCGTAAACGCTAAGCTTTTTTTATGTTTAAACAGTATACATATAGTGTTTAAAAATAATGGTTAACTGCTTTAACTAAAGTCTATATCATGTAAATAATATGTTATTGTTTAAATTGAATGCTTTCACCGACATCGCTGAAGATGGGTACCTCCCCGGGTCACTCGCTTAAACATCTTTTATGTATTTTTCTTAAACATCGTTGTCATTGTTTAAAGAGTAACTAGAGTATTGTTTAACTTTTTTTCTATTGTTTACACCGCTGTCATTGTTTAAAGAGTAACTTTTTTTCTTAAACACCGTTGTCACTGCTTAAACATATTTACATATTTTCTATTGTTTACAATGACGCTTTCTTTTGTTTCCCACATTGTTTGTTTTTACTAGGTCTATGTTTAAATTTCGTAAGTTCACAATCAAATAAGCTTTGTTACGCTTTTATTTATAAAAAGATTTACAACATTTACAACATTTACAACGTCCGCTCTGACTTTGACACTCACGACTCAACCCTCGTGATAACTAAAACAAGTGTCTCAGACATTCGAATGCTCACAGCGTCTGCATAACATGCGATCAACTTGAACCCCGCACAACGTACAACATTAAAAAAAGGTTAAACAACACACATTCACTGAAAAACGACTATTAATCAATGTGTCATGGCTCGGACTTAAACGAAGATCCCCGGATAGTTAAACAGAGAACTTAATAGTTAGTACACCGATGTCATTTTCTTTAAACGGTAATGTAAAGTCTCTAGTGGTAAATGTCAACCCTCGTCTTTAAAGGATGTTTTCACTGATCTCCCTCCTCTAGAGAATCCTCCGCAATCACGCAATACGTGAAAAACTTTCTTTTTCTTACCCAAGTCAAAATGCTCTCTTAATTGCTTTCCCGCCATCCACCACCGGAGAATCCTCCGCATTCGTGCAATTATGAGAGCATTTCGCCTTTGGGCAAGAAAAAGATAGTTTAACTAGTTCAGTGATTACGGCTAATCGATTCTCAAGATAAGGAAGAAGGCTCACGAAACATCCTTTCATATAGAGTGGTTGTCCATGGGAAGAGGAGGAAGAGGAGGAGGAGGAGGATGATGAGGACGACGAGGAGTGGTTGTCCATGGGGAGGGTTCTTCCTGGTTATTTATGGTGTGAAGTCCACAAGCGGTCGACTCTTCATATCCGAGAAAAAAAGTTAAACGCACAAACGCCGACTATCGATCGACGAGAACGAATCGGGTGTTCGGAAATGAGTAGTTACGCGCATAAGAATTAATGCCGCCATTAATTCTATGCACGGATACCATAACCTCGCCACCGCCACGCACACCGCCAACAATTCAGATCAAACGAAAAAGATCACCGCTTTTACACAGAGACTTTGAGAATTTACATCGCTAATACGAATAGTTATACATGTAAAAGATAATGTTAAACGGAGATGGGAAGTATTAAACGGATATGACAATTATTAAACATATTAGTAAAATATTTAAACGGATAATAGCAAATAGTTAAACATTATTTAAAATATACAAATAGATAACCATAAACGAGAAGAACTTTACAACGAAATGAACTCGTCGTAATTACTGTTCTTCTCGTCGTAATACAACTTTACAACCAACCGATTTATATATTTCGGATATGATAATGAGGAGAACAACAAGATGTAATGCAACTCCTTGGCATTGTCTCATCGAAACCAGCAGTAAAAGCCCTTCAAAAGCGCTGAATACGATGTGATTTGGCGCTTTCCTTTCCCACCATTTTTAGGGCCAAAAATGGGATTTCACAACACTGGACCCATTTGAAGTGAACGGTAGGGGTAAAAGGGAAGTTAAACACTAACTGCAAGCGGTCCGGGATGTGTAAAAAGTAGGAGGGGGTTTTTAGAAGTTTTTGAAAATTACGATGGGTGAAATAAAGTAATTTTCCCTTTTTTTATTTATATTGTTATAAGATAATGAGTGTGATATTAATTGTGGTTTAGAGAGTTTATGTAAAATTTTGTAATGATAAGTGTAGTTTATTATGTTGGAATTTGTGTCTGTTTATATTTGTTGAGATATTATAAATAAACAACAGCATTGATTTTAAAATTATTTGTGATTTGAGTGAAATTTCCATTGTCATTTCTTGTTTTGGCTTGGGTGAAGGTTTTTAATTATTTTTTTTTAAAATGTTTTATTTCATTCTGTAAAGTATTAAATTAAAAAAAAAATACTTATATACATATTTGCTTTTTATTTCTTTGCTTAACCTCCAATTTTGAGAGGCATAAAAAAATTGTGGGTGACTCCAAAAAAACTTGGTTTGAGGGGAGTTTGTCTAACTTTTTAAAAAACCAAAATACGTTCTAACACACAACCAATGTGGTAATAAACTTACCTATAATACCTATAAGCCAATGGAATAACTCGAACATATTGTTTGATGGCTCAACAATGTTGTGGCTCTTTCTTGGTGAAAGATGCACCTATTATGTTTTTTTTAAACAAAAAATATGAAGACATTTCAAATGAGTTTTTAAACTAGGTCTGCTGTTGGAAATGTTGACTCCAAAAAGTGAAAATACTTAGTAGGTGTTAACTTCACTAAAGATCTAGGTTTTCACAACTCTAGTGCACTACGGGAAACCATTTGCACTAAGATCACGAAACCGCTCCGCTTGATGGAATTTGGAATGCCAAGACTTTAGAGAACTTCCTGTGAGACATAGAACAATATAGAACAATACTCTACTGTTTGTTTGCAAGGAATGGAGTTGAGGAGGAATGAGATAGGAATGAGATAAGCGAGAATGTATTAGGAATTAAAGGAAAAACTCAGATTTTCGTCGAAGGTATGTGAGAGTAATTCTTTGGAAATGGGAAAAGTAAATAGAAAAAATATGTAAAAAATGTCTTTTATGCCCTTGTAGAGTAAATATTAAATAAATAAATATATTGGTCAGTAATATTATTTTATTTGTAATATGCTATCATTATTGTTATAATTATTTTTTATAATTAATTTTACAATCAATCTTCATTATTAATATTGTTGTTTTGTTACCATGTTATCATTTTATTTTTATTATTTTAGAATTAATTTAATTTATTATTATTGTTGTTGTATTTTTATAGTATTAATTTATTTTTAATATGTTATCATTATTATTTGTTTATAACGTTCTCAATATGTATAAAAAAAACCATTTCATATATCCAGTGGAGAGCATGATAATTATGAATATAGTCATTCATATTGATGATTAAGACATAATAAACTAAATGTGAAATGTGTTATGATAATAATAAATTGGTAACTAAGTTTTTTTTCAAATAAAAGTTTTTATTTTCATCCTTAACTTATATATGTGTGTGTGCATCCTTAACTAAGTTATATATGTGTGTGCACGCATGTGTTTTGACATGTAACTCAAGTGATCAATGCAACATTTATTTTGGAAAGTGAGTGGTGCTTTATTTTCTTTGAAGAGTAAACTAGCCTTTTTATTCAGCTTAGCTTGTTCCTTATGAGAAAATGATAGCTATTATTTTGTAGCCATTTTTAAAAATTTATTTAGATGACAATATTTCCAAATCAAACATGAAAAAATTTCAGAAGATAAAAAAGAAGAAATAATGAACAGGAAGAAGAACAAGGAGAAGAGAAGAGATCTAGAATACTGAAGATCCAAGCAAAGAGAAACGAACAGGACAAGCTTGAAGATACTAACCAGTATCCATAAAAAAAAAAGTGCAAATACTAACAATTCAAGCTTAGAAAAATGCAAACCTTGAAGATCACGCGGTTGGCGGACGGATTTCTAGCATAGCCCGACAATGGCGGTGGTTTCTCTGCAGGTTTCTCTTACGGACCAAAGGAAGAGAAAAGGAGAAAGACAAAAGTTGGATGGAAAAAGTTTTAAAGCCAAGGGTAAAATGGATATTTCACCATTTGGATTGGGCATTCCTCAACCAATTGGGCTGAATGGTAATCAACCTTCCCCTTTATCTCATTCCCCAAAGAAACCTCCCACATTTCCATGCCTTGCAACCAAACACTGCAAGCACATTCCTAAATCATTCCCAATCCATTTCAAATTCAAATCTTGCAAAACAAACGAAATTTCTAAAAAGTCCAAAGAAGTTCAATAGGTGGGAATGTACCTAACTAGAGGCTCGAAACTGTGGTGGAGGACTTGTCAAGTTGATGATGTTCAAGTTGGTTGAACAACCTTTTATTTTTGGACAGAGATAAAAAAAAGCTGTGCGAGCAATTCCTTCCATATAATACAACTTGGGTCACTCAAATGGTTATAAAAAAGCTAAGATACATGCATGGTCTGAGACTACATGAAAGAGTTTACCCTCCTTGTTGCTTAACATTCGGCGGATGTTTGAAGAAAATAAGTTATTTAACTTTCTTATAAGATTGCAGTCAAGTACTGCAACAGTCAATCAAGCCCATAACACAATTACCATAAGTATTTTGTAAATCAAAAGGTTTCAAACAACTATATGCCAAAATGGAAAAGAAATAAAAAATACACACGTATAACCATAATGTGAAGACTTACTATCACTGTTAATAATTTAATAAACTATTTGAGTGTTATTTATAAAATTTATGTTAATCATCGATGTTTAGTGGTGTGATTGATAGCATGAACACAAAAAGAGATGTATTTATGCTGTTAAGTTTAGTGGTTTGATTGACAGTATGAACATAAAAGACATGTATTTCATGCAATTGTTTATTTGTCCTCTCACGCCGCTATACTCGATATTAACCAGGCAATCTGCCTCCATTGAATTTTTAAAAATAAAATTATTTTTTTACATTACAATTTTTTTAAATAATTTTTTTATTTCTTCCCATATATATAATTCATTAAATTACAATAAACAATTAAAATGTTGTTTTTAGATAAATTAAAACATTATTACATATCCCTGGGCATATATAACATGCATCAAAGTTTTTTTTTTTTTTAATAAGGTGGACTTGTCATTGACGTCATTGTGAAAGGGAGTTTCTCTTCAATCTCTCACTTGGTATTCGGAAGAGTTGCTATCCTTCTAGTATGAAAGAAGTTAATATAAAAGAAAAAAGTACAATTTATTCTTAACTTTGATGGTAACGTTCTCCAATCCTATCCTTATTACCACTTTAATTCTTCTACCTTATAATATTTTATACCTATTTTTTTAGGCTTTTTTTTTAAAAATATTATAAAAATAAAATATTTACTAAAATATGCATGTTTGGGATTATTTACAAAAATATCAACGTTTGGGGAAAATGAAAAAAAACGTTTTTGTTTTCAACTTTTTTAATTTTTTTAAATATAGAAAATGATAGAGTTTCTCCCTGCTTTTTTATTTTTTAATTAAAAATTTTGAAAACGGAGAATTTCTCCCCTTTTCTTGATATTTATATTTTTTAATAAAATTAGAAAAACGGGAGATTAACTCTCGTTTTACCCTTTTTTGTAAAAACCTTAATGGTTGCATGTCGCATCGTTAAGTTTTTAAACAAATTCTTTTTATATAATTAATTTTTTAACTAAAAAATAATTGTTGATATATATATAACGCTTTTATTTTTAAAAATTACGAATTCAAGAATATTAGAAATAAAGCGGTCATACTTGTACTAGTAAAAAATTATTACGAGAAATATTTAGTATAAAGTAGGACTGTAAAACATGCACCGGTCAATAATTAAGACAGTAAAACTTACACCTATATGTAATTACTACAAAGTAGGTCGGTCAAACCTATACCGGTCAATAATTAGTACAAAGTAGATCACCAAACCCGAAACTGATCAAAGAATTAGTACAAAGTAGGTTAGGTCAAAAGTTGCATCCTGAATTAATTAGTACAAAATAAAAATGATCAAACCCTCGTGACCGGTAAGTACTTAAGTACAAAGAGACGTGCCAAAACCTCAGACCCGGTCAAGAATTAGCACAAAGTAGAACAGTCAAACCTGCACCAATCAGTAATTAACACAAAGTAGAACGCTCAAACTTGCACCGGTCAGTAATCAGCACAAAGTAGGTCGGTCAAACCTGCACCGATCAGTAATTAACACAAAGTAGAATGGTCAAACCTGCACTGGTTAGTAATTACCACAAAGTAGGAAGATGAAACCTGCACCGGTCAGTACTTAGCATAAAGTAGGCTGATCAAACTTCCACCAGTCAGAAATTCGTACAAAGTAGATCTGTCAAACTTGTACCGGTCAGTAATTAATACAAAGTAGGTCAGTCAAACCTACACTGGTCAGTAATTAGTACAAAGTATGTCGGTCAAACCTGTATCGGTTAGCAATTAGTTCAAAGTAGGTCGGTCAAAGCTGCACCGATCAGTAATTAGCACAAAATATGATGGTCAAACTTGCAATCCCCACAAGAATTAATACAAAGTAGGTCACCAAAACCCCGCATCGGCCAAGAATTAACACAAAAATAAGACAACATGCACTCGCACCTGGCCAAGACTTAGCAAAAGTAGATCGATCAAACCCCGCACTACCAAGAATTAGCATGAGTAGGTTAGCAAAAACCCCTGACCTCGGCCAAGACTTTCAGCACAAAAGTAGGCTCGGTCAAATCTACACAACTCAAGAATTAGGACTGGCCAAACCTCAGAATGATCATAAATGAAATTTTCAAAATTCGAGCTCTCTATATAAACCAACATTAGTAGCCCATTTTTACTCTTGCACACTATTTGCTCTCTTTCAACTCACTCACCCGTACTTCTTCTTCTTGTCTTCAACAATGGCAGAGTCTTCACTTATATTTATTTACTACAATGGTTCAATCACTGCTAGTGAAGACACAATCATATTTTCGTCCGAAGATCAATCATATTTTTATGTTAAATACGACATCTCTTATCAGAATTTAAAAGAGATCCATCAAGAAAATCATTGAGATCAGCGATAACTAAGGAGTTTCACATGATCAAACACGAGCTCCCAATTTCTTCAGTGATCCGATAAGATTTTGCTATCTGCTATTCAAATTGCATAATGACCGAGATGTTTGGATGATGTTCGACTATCACAAAAGAAATCCAGATATTTGTATTATTGAATTGCAGCGTGGAGTTTATCACTCACAACTTTCGAGAGGGTGCTCCTTCCTAATAACAAACTGCTACATATGATCAAGTTCAATGCAATATGAGACGGGAGAGGATTTTATCACCATGCCAAGTTAATGAACCTGAAAGGTTCTCTACGGAGTGGAGGGCAGAAGATGATCCACCATCCAATATTGATTTTACTAATTCATAACATCTACAAGCGGAACAAGTTCTTTTTCTATGATACTCATGAAATTGAATTCGGTCGGTATGGGTGATCCAGTGGAGACGATGAGGATGATGATGGTGATAACTTTGGGGAAGACACTGAAGCAAGTGTTGATGATATTCAATTAGAAGAATGCAATCTCGACGATGTTTCTATGCCCGGCTATAATTTCACTGATCGTACACTCAATGGAGCCTCCAAAGACATATACGGACCCCTCGATTTGGAAGCAATGTTTGTACAAGAATTTCTGAGTATCCTCTATTGTATGCCGACATTACAGCTGAGCAACGACAAATGGAGATCCGCATGTAGGCATGAGGTTTCAAAATAAAGATGATGTCGTAGACCGCAATAAAAGCATTACCGCTATTTAAACTGCATCGAATACAAAGTTATCAAGTCCGATCCGAATCGATACTCCGGTAAATGCAAGTCATATGGCAATGGATGCAATTGAGGGTTCGCGATCCCATAGGCAAGTAGAGACAACTTTGGGAAATTACAAAGTACAGTGGGCCTCACACATATGCATCAGCAATGATCTCGCAGGATCATTCGAAGCTAGATTCAAACATGATTTGTCGCCAAATACAAGCACTAGTCCAATAGCAACCAAGCATCAATAATTGATCTTAGAGTCACCCGAGACATACGAATTACCAAGGTGGCAATTGGGAGGAGTCCTATAACGAATTACCAAGATGACTATCAGCGTTACAACGCTCATTCCTCGGACAATAGTTGATCTTGAGAGCCGCGTCAAGCATACGATGGACCTTACTTGATACGTGATACTCGAATCTTTCATAGAGTTTTCCTGGAGCCTCGCATGTGTGGAGGCTTTCAAATGTGCAAAACCACCACCTAGATAGATAACACCCATATACATGGCGACAATACAAAGGTACCTTGTTGTTGGCGATCGCACTAAGGTGGTAATAAAAATAACCCACCGATTGGTTTTGCGCATTCGGAAGGAGACGTTAGTGCGGGACTTTCTTCTTGCGAACTTACATTCCAATGTAATACCAAAACATCGAATATGCTTCTATCCGATCGCCATGAATCTATTAAATCATCTTTTTAGATCACTTAGTCAGCGATGAGTGCTCCCCATGCGCATATCATGTTTATGCGTGACGATATATCTCGGTAATTTCATGCTGTCATTTCGTAAACAAAGAAATGCAATGGATAGTTATTAATATTGGCAAGTTACAAGAGTAAATAATCTAACTCTTATATTATTGTTAATTATTGAAGTTATCTTAACTCTTTAAGTTTATTACGTAGGTTATTCAAAAATATTCAAGATTTTAACCACCGTATAATTCTATCGTGGGACAATGATGCAACATGTCGACGGTAGATGGGTTGATAACATATTGTGGGAGAAGTGGGCCCAAGCATCTAGATAAAGAATGGAGAAGGTATGGTGCATGACGACAAAGCCAACCTACATGAGAATGTTTTTAATTCGCTAGCAAGGGAACAAGAAACCTTCCATATGAGCTATGGTTATATCAATACTACTTCCGACTTCATCGGGTTGTTTGTGAGGAAAGGTGTATGCAGTCTGCAAGCTCATATACGCGTGAGGCTATCTTCTCGAGAATCACTAATGAAGGCAATCCAAGAAAATCAACAAGTAGCATTTAGTATTTACGCTCGGCCAACTCGACCGCGAAGTATGAAAGTCTTTCATGGTAGATGAGCTGTCACCTCCGCCAATGTGGGTGACAAGCTGGCGATTTTAAAGTCAACGTAAATCGCATTAGTGTGGTTTGGTGCTTTGAGGCCTTCATTTTCATATCGCCATGTCCCTTTCCGGCATGCTGCATATTCGTCTACATTGGAGGAATATGTTGACAACTTTATATGGAAGCTTGAGGCGGTTTTAATGTATATTGTAAAGTGTTTGAGCGATTATCAACGAGGAAATTAGAACCCTTATATTGGTCACGTCTGCGTTCTAATATTAAGATGAGAAAGGCAGAGCTGAAAGGGCGACCAAAATCTACAAGGATTCATGAAGAGATGGATATTAGGGAGGTTTGCGGTGAAAACGTTGTGGTTTATGTCGCAATGAAGGACATAGTCGCTGATATTTCCAACATTTCCGGTTCAAGTAGTCGATTAAGTAATGTACTCTAAATGTCTTCTTTGTTGTAATGTTTTATGATGTAAGCTTTCCATATATTTATAACATGCAATGACTTATCATTAAAGCCTTTTGTTGAGCTATATGAAGAAAAACAAATGCAAAAATAAAAAAATATACTACATAGAACGCAAGCAAAAAAAATACTTGATGGTTCTTCCTTTATAACAAAAAACAAACTAATACAAGAGTCTACTCTAAATCTATCTTGCCACCTCTCGATTAAAACAGCGAGTGGATGGATATCTCTGCCGAAGTGATCCCGTGGCCTAGGTCTTCGTTCTTGCTCGGTGGTCGTCGAGATGATTCGTCTAAATCGTGTGTTCTTTGAGGGCTAGGTGTTCGGGGTTTGCATCAGTACTAAGGGTTTGGAGGTGATTCCCAATCTTGTTGCCGAAATGAAGTTGAATGACTAGAGTTGACTCCGTGGATGAGAGTTAATATTCAAATAAATTCCGCACAAGTTTATATATCCTGAAATCAACATAGTATCTACTGGGCTCGACTGGAAATCTATGGAGATGAGATGATCGATGGCGTTGATATCATCTGATGGAAATTAAAATAGCCTGGTTCCCAGCAATGGC